>NW_027481405.1:0-152216 GCF_050403205.1 Rhodotorula paludigena | reverse complement strand
CTCACGCCCGAGCGATCCATCCACCCCACGACGCCCAAGCACCCTCGAGCGCTCAGACAGCCCGCGCGCGCGCTTAGACCCTCCCGCCCCCGCCCCCCCCCCCCGCCCCCCGCCCCCCCCCCCCCCCCCTCCCGCCCCCCCCCCCCCCCCTCTGCTTCACGACAGCATGGTCCTCTGGTGCACTCAGGCTATTCCCGCTGCACATTCCAGCTCCACACAGGGAGACAGCAAAGTCCCTCAGCACAGAGAGTGCAAGATGTGTGCATGCTGCATTGCTGGACGCAGTTGTGCAATTGCACTTCTGAGTCCTGACAACTTGCGTGCTGTGCAGGTGTTAACTGCAGCACGGAGAGAAAAGATGGCAACAATCAATACGCAGTCCAGCAGAACACAGACAGGGTCTGACAGGCATACAGAGATAGTGAAGGGGGAAAGGGGGAGAGTGGCAATGGAGAACTGCAATTGCAACACAGTCAAATGAAAGGGACAAGTGAAAGCCACAAGGTCTGCGCAACTGAAACCACAAGTGACAAGAGCAACAGAGGACAACAAGCACACAGCAAGGACTTGCAAAGCAACTTGCTGCTTGTGATAGTGGCTCACATTGACTTCCTCCTCACAGGGATAACACTGAACAGCCAAATCCCCTGTTTGAAACCGGATTCAATCACCCTGACCTCTTGTAGCGACCACTTTGCTTTGCAATGGACATTTGCAGACCTTGCACGGTCAATGTCAGACTGCGGCAGTCTACCGCCAGTGATTGCTTGATCAAAACAGTTTGACTTGCTCTCCTTGCTGCCGCACGTCTTCCTGGACCACCGGCTGATTTGGGAGGGCAGTGAATTTGTCACAACTGTTGGTGTGCAGCCTGAAAGAGCAAAATGGCATGTCGACAGGACGAGGGAGCGCCTTTGAGCTGGAGGCGCAAAACACGCACTTGCCTGCTTGCCTAACTGCCACTCTTACCCCATTACGCGGGCTTTGAGGGCTTGTCAAGCGGAGCATGGCGTTGCTGCAGTACAGTAGAATCTGCCTACAAGGAACAGGTTGGGACTCAGGAGCGCCCATCTCTGTTTCTTGCAGACATTTGTTTCTTGCAGGCGCCGGACTTTGGCTGGGTGTCAGGGGTTTGGGAGGGCACTTGAGTTTCTAACACACGTATGTTTCTTATAGGTGTGATGCTTATAGGCAGATCCTACCGTAGACAGCAGCGTATAAAGGACGGAGAACCCAAGGTGAGTGCGCAAGGTGGCACAAAGGCGCCCAAGGTGTATAAGGCATGGAGGACACGCTGGCGCCAGCGAAGCACCGTAAGCCTGTTTCACCGCTCTGCAGCTCGCATTGCGCCTTCCGGTGTTTTCTCCTTGCAAGCATGCACAAAACGCTGCTTGACAGACCAGGAGACGCCTTGAGCTCACCCCCAGAAGCTGCAATGAACTTCATTTTTGAGATCAAAGTGCAATGAGAAGGCACTCTTGGGCCCAGGTGGGTTGGTCATGCGAGTCTGGCTGGCCAGTTGTCACCAACGGCGCAGAGTATTGGAGCAACGGTGAAGGAAAAGCAGAGACCCCCTCCCCCTCCCCAGCGCATACCACTTGGTGAATGTGCAAGGCAACCCGCAGCCGGACTGGCAGATGACGAGATACCTTTGGCAGGACTGGGAGGTCCTTGTCTCAAGCTGAATTGAGTATTACTCTCCAAACTGTCCCACCTCAGGTGTAGGGCATGGAAGCCAGCAGAAGAAGGCATTCCGCCAATCAGTCCGTCCTCCCTGGGAAAAACAGGCAAATCAGCTTGACAAAGCCGCACAAGGCGTCTGCACATCAGGCAGACACACACTGATCTGGAAGCTTGCTCAAGTTTCACAGCAGAGTGAGCTTGTATTTCACTGAAGGCATGAAGCCGGCAGCAGGTGGTTCAGGAGGAAGGAGGCTGGCGGTGTAGGTGGTGTACCCATCCGGGAGATCCAGACCAACTTCAGCAAGACGTTCAACATCCTCCTTAAGCTGCCTCCAGATCTTGATCTTGTCTGTCAACTGCGAAGGAGGAGCTCCAGCCAGTCAAGGAACACAGTGCCCGGTCAAAAAATTCAGGACGTACCTGGTATTCAACAACACGGGCACTGGTTGATGGCAAACACCAGAAGTACGTTATGTGGTCTGTCCCCTCACCTGCCGGGTCCGGGATGATGAAAGTGCAGGGCTGCAGGCCGATCTTGACCTTGGGCATGGCTTTGCGGCGGCCGACAGCCGGAACCTGGTTGTGCAGATACCGCAGAATGACTTCACAAATCTTCATGCCGACACACGCAAGTATGCTGCACGAGAAGGCTTGTTAACGAGATGATGAAGGGAAGCAGAATGGACTTCTCGCACCGTGGCCGATATCGCACCACTTTGCGCAACAAGGTCGGCACGCGTGCGGTCATCTCGCTGGTCGAAATTTCGCTCATCTGCACAACGTCAGCGGCGCCCACCTGGCAAGAAAATCCGGCGGGCCCGCACCTCGGCAGAAGGTCGCTCGACCAGATTCGTTGAACCGAGCCCAAACAACGGCAATTTCGGCCCCTCAGACGGATGAAGCAAACGTGGGGTCAGCCCCGACTCGGCAAGGCATCTCCAGAAGTGATTGGTCGGATTGGCATCTGTGCGGACGAGAAGGTGAATACGACTGCATACAGAGCAGCAACCAGCGCGGACCACATCAGACTCACAATGTAAGCCGAGTTGCGCGCTTTTGACGCCGGGATTGATGCCGCAGAGCAGTACAGAGAGACCGTCGTCGAGGTAGTCGGGAAGAGGGTCATCCCCAAGATGAGCATACTGGCTCGGATCGGCAATCGGCCGCGCTGGACGTTTGGCCCTCTTCCGAGGCAGGGGACTGCCGGAGCGAGACGGGCTGCTCGGCGCCGCCGTAGGGGTGTCCTCGCCTTCTTCGTCTGCAATCGCGAAAAACGCGCTCGTGCCGTCCGGGCGAGGCGGCGTGCCAGAGACCTGCGAGCGCGTGCGCTTCATGCTGGGCCTCGGATCGGCGACGTCCATGTGCCCAGGCGCTGCTGACGGCGAGCGTGGCGAGCGAGCCGATCGCGACGAGGTGGGGGAACAACGAAATCGCTCGAGATGAGCGCCGAAGGCGGCGTGTTGGGTCCGTGTCTCCGGAGACGAGCAACACTCCTCTTTGACGCTCATGCCCGGACCAAGGATGGCAGGAGGAGAGGGCCGGCGTGGAAGAGGGATGAGCCCACAGAGGCGCGAACGTACGAGGTGAGCGCTGCTTCACCGCGCGCCATTAGATCGGCAGCAGCGCCTCGTCGCGGCGAGAGCGACGCGATGCATGTAAGCGCAGGCGCTGGCGGGAAGAGACGTGTTCTGCGACTCTAGCTCTCTTCGCCGTACCGCGAGAAGCTTGCGCGGAATAGCTACACAACTCGCGGAAGATGCACCCTGCTGTTGCCTGTCAATCTACAGACGCCCTCAGCTGCGCGAAAGGTCCGCAAAGGCGCTCTCGATGCAATTCTTGATCTGCGCGCCTCGTTGAGTTAGCTCAGAGCGACAGCTGTGACAGATGGCGGGATCGACGGAACGCACCTCGCGATAGCTAACAATAAGGCAGCTTTGCTCGTCGCGGGAAACAAGCATGAGCTTTTCGTCGACGCCTGCATCGAGCTATTGAGACGAAGGATGAACGAGATCAGATGGAGTGCCCGGGGCAGGGGCAAGGCAATTATTACCCACCTTGTTGAGAGCTGTGAGCACATGACTGAGATCCGTCACCGGCCGGCCAGCCTCGTCGACCTGATGGAAAACATAGTCGCGGAAGAGCTTGATAAGGTATCGGTCACCAGTTTCCGCCCACCGCGGATCGTGGTCAAACCTGCGGTTCTCGCGCAGCGTGAATGAACGTTCGTCGTTGTGCCAGGCAATGCACCGCCGAAGGGCGCCCGACGTCTCGGTAGCAAGAGGCAGAAGGAAACGCACTCGGGACGCTCATTGATGAAGCCAAACTTGACGAGTAAGCGAGTAAGGCGACCGTTCTCCAGCTCGCGCATGAGCTCGTGTTCGAGAGTGTCTTCCGCACTGTGCACACGAATGTTGTCAACGCTCCTGCAACACCACGAGTGAAGCCGATAATTGAGAGTTTGCGGTGCAAACACGTCCACGAGCCGCGGAGGAACAGCCAGTTCAACGTACACGAGACTCGAGTTCAACTCGTCCACGACTCGTGAGCCCATGAGCACGAGGACTTCTTCAATCGTTTTCCGCGGACCCGGCTTGCTCAGCAGGTAGAGCACGACGTTCTTGAGGTCGGGTGAATACATGCGCGAAATGTGGTCGACACTCTTCGGCAAGTTATGTACCGCCGTGTTTGAACCGCAAGCGAGCGCGATGATGAGTTTACCGAAGGAGAGGAGGTCATCTTGCTGTCAACGCTCGAAGGGAATGAGGTCGGCATCAGCAAAGCTGGAGCAGGAGCTCTCTGGACGGGCTCGCACCTGATGCGCCGGGATGGCCTGCCCACCGTCCCATGTCAAGCAGTCGAGGATGCCGGCGCCACCCAGCCGCACGCGATTTTTGCCCGTCACGAGGACGCGACTGACGTCGATCGTACGCATCGCGAGGCCGCTGCTGTGCACGCACTTGAGGGCAGAAGCGATCTGAACGACGTAGCTCCAGAGCACTCGTTCAGGCAGGAGAGCGCTGTTCGCGGCTCCGAGGCCTGCGGCAGGACCGGGTCCGGGAAGGGCGCCCCGGCCTTGCCGGAAGGGCGCAGGCTGGGCGGCAGGGTTGTGCGCTTGATGGTAGAGATGCGTGAGCGGGGTGGACCAGGGATTGGGCGGGAGCGTCGCGACCGGGGAGAGGTGCGCTTCGTACAGCGTTTGCGAGCACGGATGGAAGTCGTAGACGAAGACGATAGCTGACGTTCGAACCAGGTATCAGCTCTGCAGATGTGCAGGTGATACTCAAGGTATAAGAGCACGTACAGTGGTCGCCAAACGAGCGAGTGGTGAACGCTTCTCTTACGCCAACCAGTCCGGGATGTCGTACGCGTGTCCACTTCTCAACCGCCGAGATCGCTGCCTCGTGCTGAAGGCGGAACCCTACGAGAAGAGGAGCAGCAGGATCAGCTTTTTGTACCGTGCTCCCCGCGCCCGCGGACCGAACCCGATTGATCGTACCTTCGATGCGCCGCAGCATGTAACACCGGCCCTCGGATTCTTTCCACGCCTTGTACACCCATCCACGATACCCATTCCAGCCTAGCCCCCCGCTCGAACCTCCTTCACTCGGCGGCCTGTCCAGCGGGAGTAACGCGGTGTATCCGCCTACCTCGTCTGGCAGCTTCATGTCGACTGCCGACGTCGCCTGACTCGCTTCTGATTTCTGCGTAAGCGAGATGTGCAGGGCGGGCGGCAGGAAGAACGAAGTCGTAGGCGAGTGCGAGCCGTTGCGCGACGGGAGAGTGGAGGAGAGATGGCGGGGGTTTGTTGACGGGAGGGGATGGTAAAGATGGTACTGCAACTTCACGCAGGCGACTCGTCGAGTCAGCTCGGCGACACGGTCAATTTCAGGCAGCAACCGTACCGGTTGCCGGGAGAAGCCCATCGCGCCCATCGGCGGGAGCGACCCCATACCGTTATTGTAGTACGCTGCTTCGGCAGCAGCCGCCGCCGCCGCCGCCGCTGCACTGACGCCCGACAAGCCGGGAGCTCCACCGTTTGCGCCTGGCGGAGCGAGGGCGTGCGAGTAATCGTATTGGGCGAGAGCAGGGTCAGGTACGCCTTGACTGTATTCTGCGGCGCCCTGCAACATGATCCGCGCAAGTATTAATGAAAATGGCACACAGCGGTGGGCGACAGGGGAGTTTGCGCACCATGTCCATCGCGTGTTGGTAGTACTCCGCCAGTCCGTCCGGGGTCTGCTGAGCCATGCCCTCCATCGCCTGTTCGTAGCCGCCAACTTCAGCATCCGTAGGGGCTTCGTGCGCCGAAGGGCCCGTTGCGCTGTAGAAGGCAGCGTCTTCCGACAATGCAGGGCTGCAGAGCGAATGGATCAGTCTTAGCGCCGAGCGCGAGTTGCTGCCATGCACGTACGTCACAGCACGTCGCGGTACAAACTCTGCCGCCTGTGCGACCATCACGGTCCCGCCGGGCGTCATGGCGCCAGTTTCGGCTGCCGGTCCCGTCGGACCGCCCGAAGGCGAGCTGGAGGCGGCGATGCCTCCAGGGACGAAAACAGCTGCGCCAACAGCGGTCGACAAGGGCGTCGAGGACGAGGCTCTGCACGTACAAGATCGCCGCCAGGGTCGCGTAAGCGGATCGTCCGGAGCGCGTCGAGTTGCGCGACTAAAAACGGAGTACGCACGACGGAGCCGGGCTCGCGGGATGGGAGGGCACGCCGGGTAGCTCATGCGAGAACTGGCAGCCGCGATCCGCGTACTTGCAGCTGCCGAAGAGCTGCAGGTTGCGGCACAGCTTGTCCCCCTTGGACGACGGAACAGCAGCGGGCTTGGGCGTCGGCGAGAGCCCCGGGTGGCCAGGCGGAGGCTTGACGATCGCGATGGCCGCTGAGCCACCTGCTGGCGCCATCGCGTCAGTGTGTAGCAACCGAGCAGGCGACACTCAGCACCCAGATGCGGGAGAGACGCCCGCGAGAGGGGGACACCTGGCGCATCTTCCTCTCGCATACTCCACATTGGAGTGAGAGTAGAGCATTCTCGGACTAAGCCCTGGTGCAGATCGCAGCACAACCAGTTATGGCCGACGGCCTCTCCCTGAAAATGCGAGACCCGTCTGGCCGAACGATGCGCTCATGGAGTCCCGCGTGCATCGTTCGCCTTGCTCAAGATCAAGCTTGCGTAAAGAGTTGCCTGTGTGCCCTGCCCGCGGAGCTGCAGCACAGCAAGCGTCTCAAGCTCGGCATCGCTGCTGACTTCCCCGTCCCCGACCTTCGCCCGTCCGGGGCGCCGGTTTCGTTTACCGCTTTCCCGCCCTCGTCTCGAGCGCATTAGCCTGGGCGCCACCGGCCGACGTTCACGGCGCGCGACTACAGCACTCGGAGCGACCGCCGAACCGCAAGCATGAGGTGCGTACATTGCCGCCGACTCGCAGGCTCGGCACGGCTGCCCGAGCGACGCTAAGCGACGCTAATCCTCCTCGCCCGTCTCCCTCTTCCTCTGCGCCTTCGCCTGCATGTCGTGGACGGCCAGTGGGACCACGGGCTACAACTACGGCTACTGGGGAGGGGGCGATGGCGGTGATTTCAGCTCGAGCTGGTGCGCCTCACTCTGCCGAATGCCGAAGGGGTTCCCACCTTAGTTCACAGTGCCGCAGGGCTGACCTGCATTGTCGTTCGTCTCGATAGGGTCACTTGGGTATCGATTGTTGTCGTTGCCGGCGTCGTGATCGCTCTCCTGTGTTCCCGGTTCGTCTCTCGCGTGAGAACCTCCTGTCGCGGCGTTCGTAGCCCGCTAACTTGTCGTGCGGTCCCGTCTGCAGGTATTTCTACATCCGCCGGTACTACGTGCCATCGTTCCGCGCGTACTTTGTGCCCGCCAAAGGCATACATATCGCGTGGCTCGGCCTGCATGTCCATGGAGCACCGGCGCGCATACCCCGCGAGCCGCCCCCGTCGTACTCCGCGTACGGAATGGCTCGACGAAGGCGTCGAGGACGACAAACTGTCGGCGATACTGTCGGTGAGGGCGGCGCTCGATTTGGTGGGCCGGACGAGGACGACGGCTGGGACCTCGACACGGCCGAGCGCGGGCTCAAAGACGAGCTGCCGCGCTACTACGTCGATGTGGGGTTGCCAGGCTATTCCGCCGGCGGAGGGTCGGGAGCGGAGGCAGCCGAGCGGATCCGTCGCGACGAAGGCGAGGATAGCGTTGCGTTGCCGAGCGCAGCAGAGTACGAGGCGGCTTCGCGGGCGAGTCGAGCTGGTGTCGCGGAGCCAGTCTACCCTCCGACTGCGCACCTAGCTCCCTCAGCGACCCTCGACGCACCCCAGCCGGCAACACCGCAACCTCCCTTTGTCCGCTCGCCTTCGTTACTCTCGGCCTTCCGCCTCGGTTCCTCACCCGCTCCGCCCAGCAACCTTCGACCATACAGTCGACCCAGTACTTCGCTCGCCGACAATGCTGGTCTCGCATTCGAATCAGACTCTGCACGAGCAGATCCCCCGGTTGGCACGAGAAGGCGGACTTCGACCGACTCGAGCTCTTCCTGCACGACGAAGTGTGAAGATGCCGAGCCCTCGACGTCATCTTCCGGCCAATCGCGCCGCAAGCTGGACATTACTGGTGAGGCGAGTCGCGCTAGCACTTCTGGCACGCTGCACGCGGAGGGGGACAGAGGGAGGGGCAAGGAGGGCGAGCGCACGCAACCCGATCATGAGGCGTGATGGCGCCGGTCCTTGTAGACCTCTTAGTGTGATATCCAGCTTGTATGTCCCGGCCGAGCGATGGACCACGCTGAAGCGCTGATGCTGCGATCGCACGATCCGAAATGCCAAGCTACATGTCGTGGTAGATTGCCGTCTAAATGGTGGAAAGGGCTACATGGAACAGGCGGAGAGGTGTACGAGAGCTGCTCAATGCGAAACCAGGCCCATGATCCGAACCTCGTGTCCGCCTGATGACGATGAACCCAGGATGCGGCAAGACACGACGCTGAAGAAGGCAAATGCTCAGACAAATCAGCGGCAATGGCCGTGCGTGCAGGAACGTAGGACGCACTGCTTCTCGGTAGGCAGGTGATCCTGCACCTCTGTCCATTTCGAGTGCGCAGGTCCGTCGGCTTGATAGGCGTCTATCGTAACGGCATCGCCCTCGGCATCGTCAATCCAGCAAGCAACCTGACCCGGTAGCTCCGCTGTCAGGCCCTTCTTCGGCCCAGACCAGGTCCACTGCGAGGCGAAAGATAAGTCGGCTTGTGTCGTGCTCGCGACTGCAAAACATCACGCACAACGGCAACTCCGACGGTGCTACCTTCAGCAGGGAAGCGAATGACCGAACCGGGTTCGCTACTGGACCATGCGGCCTTGTCGTTCCACTCCACGCGCTGCCAGCCAGCCGACATGTGCTCGTCGTGGATTGTCGGCGACCCGCCAATGACCGCAGCCCGCGAAGAGTGCATAGGAAGGAGAGGGTGCGATTTGGACGCCGCAAAGTTGCAAACGGGGGCGCTTTGGTCGACTCGGCCAGTCGCCGTGAACTGACGGCGCGGAACGTCACCGTCTGCGATCCACGCCCGTAGAGACCGACGAGACTGTCTGCGTACCTTCTCCCACGCACGTAGACGCGGTACCTTGCCCCAGGTGTCCTCAGTTGGCCACGGAGTGTCGGCCTTAGCGAGAAGACGTCCCCGCGCGAGCTCTTGTCGTGTGATGCAGAGCTGCTCTGCCATGTATAGCGAAAGCATGTCCGCCAGAGCGTTGTGCCCATGCACGTTGACGTGGCGCTGTGATAGGACAGGGTATAAGTACGGAGCTGAGCTGTGCACCGACAGGACGCACATAATCCGGCGCGCCGTCCCAGAACTTGGTAAAGTACTCGGGCGCGACGTCAGGGCGCTCAAGGAGGTATGGGAGGAGGAAATTCTTGATACTGCAGCAGCGGATGCGTCTGTTAGCCGAGTCCAAGGAGGGCAAGACACCAATTTCCGCACGTGATGACGGGGATGTCGAAGAATTGCGAGAGTAAGAGGTTTGACGCTGCACCACGCGCCATGTCGTCGAACGAAAGCGCAAAGACGGACAGGCGAATCACAGCTGGCTCGTTGGGCAGATTGAGGAGCGTGCGGAAGAGAACGTCGTCGGCCTCGAGCGTCGTCTGGGCGAAGTCGTTGTTGACGTCGAGCTCAACAAGCCACATGTCGATGTCGGTTTCCGGTACCATCGTGCGGTAACAGAAGGAGTAGAAAGCCGAGTCCATCGCGGGTGCGGCGCCATTGTAGAGCTCCGTTTGCGGGAACGTCTTCTGGAAATCCTCGAGCCAGCGGTAAGGCCACGCCGGCCCGACGACCTTGCCTCCATGATCCAGGCCGTGACCTGCAGTGACCGACGCCCCCAATACGCCGATCTTGACCTTCTCGCCTCGCAACGCCTTCGCCAGCACTTTGCGCACTCGCACGCCTGACCCTTCGTACGCTCGCGAGACGCGGATGGCCGAATCGCCATACTCGCAGAGCGGGTTCGTAGGGTCAATGTCGCAGGGTCGACATGATGCCGGGCTGGTTGCGCTCAAAGTACGCAGGGCCGGCAGGGCCGGCAACGCCTTGCTGAAGGTCGGCACCAGGCTCGTGACAGGTGACGGCACTCGGTGCACAAGCACACCGGCGAGGAAGCTGGCGCTGGCGAGGAGGACAAGGACGATAGGCGGCGGCAAGCGGATACGAGGTGGGCGAGGTGCAGTGGAATGTCCGAAAAACGACAGCCGATCAGGCGAATCTGGCAGTCGAATCGACGAGTTGCGCCCGCGCAGCATCGTGACGGACAGCTCCTTGCAGAGCAAAAGCCCGTGCAGTGTGAGGCAAAGAGGAGGATGGCGACGTGCGCGATGAAGGCACGCTGCCCACCCGTCTCTCCGGCCGCCTCCCTACTCTGAGCCTAGCACAAGAGGATCCAGACCGGAATGCCGGGTGCGAGAGCTCGGCGCCACGTTGGAAGCCGGACTAGTGAAACAAGCTTGTCGCGAAGTGTTTCGCCGAAAAGGGGAGGAGAGGAGCCGCCACCTCGAAGACCAGCCTCTCGGAAGCTCCAGCCAGGCATGGATGGGCATTGCGTTCGGGCTCCAAGCCCACCACGAGCTTGTTGGCTTGAGCCGGGCAGGGATCCGCGCGTGCAGGCCGGGCTCCCTCGCAGGCAGAGCAGGCGTAAGGTGCCGGACTTAAATCGGAACGACTGCAGGCACGACCGGGCCAGCCCTGCGTTCCCTTCTATCGTAGCCGAGTGTTCCGCTTATGCCCGCAGCACTTGAGCCTGCTGTATCAGGAGACGGTACAGTACAGTGGACGGGAGACTGGCTCCGGCCGCCTCGCCCGCCTCGCCAGCCGTGCCGCGCGCGCCACCACCCGCCTTCCACCCACCCTGGCATCTGCTGCTTGCTCGCCTCCGCAGACTCTCGCTCTGGCGATGCGGTCATCACATGGTCCCAAGCTCGCGGCTGGGCCTTGCCGCTCATCCAGCCGCCGCTCGAGCCTTGCAGAACCCACATCTCACCCACACATTAACGGTCGACGATTGAGAGCATCACGCGGCAGAATGCTGTTCTAGGTCCAGCCTGTCGTCAGCATTGAGCAGAGTCGCAAAGATCCCGGTTTGCCCTCTGCGCCAAGCTCTGCGCACGAATGCAGGAAATGAGCTGGTCTGAGTTTTTGTTCCGCTTGTCTTCCGCGGCTCGCAGCTGTCGGTCAAGCTGGGTCAAGCTGAAGCAGTGGTTGGTCTCTGGCAAGGCAATCAAGCAGCTGCGTACAGGGATGCTTCCGCTTGATCCAGCGGGTGGTAGCCGCCGTGGACGCGGAAAGAAAAAGCGGGCAGTGTTTCTCCCACGAAGGGCGAATCAGCGAGAGCTTCAAACATCATGAACACTCTGCCCGGTTGTGTGTGAGCTCCAAAGAGTTTGGTGCGACCCGCTCGTCCCGGACCTCGCGCGACGCGAGGCGACGCGCCTCACCTTTCTCCGCCGTCCCACCGCCGCCTACCTCCTCTGAGCCCGCTCTTGGATCCACAGACAGCATGAGCATCATCAACATCACGTTCGCTGCGCCCCAGGCTACTTCCACACGCCCAGCAGCAGGCTGACCCCCGTCCCCCCCTCCTGCTTCGTCTCCTCCGCTTGCAGCGATGTCACTGTCCTCAACAACCCGGGCAAGTTCACCGACCCATACCTCTTCAAAATCACCTTCGAGTGCATGGCATCTCTGCAAGACGGCAAGTCCGCTCCTTCATCTGACTTGGAGTGTTCGGCTGCTGATCGCATCTCGGCACACTGTGCGCAGATCTCGAGTGGAAGCTCACGTATGTTGGCAGCGCCGAGAGCGACTCGTTCGACCAGGAGCTCGACACGTGCATGGTCGGACCGGTTCCGGTCGGCGTGAACAGTTTCGAGTTCGAGGTGCGGCGTCTCTCGCAGCTGCATCTCGCCAGACCAGGCTCCAGTCCTTCTTCTGAGTATGGCTGACGATCAAAATGACTCGCAGGCTGCGGCGCCTCTTCCGTCGCGCATTCCAGCTTCCGACCTCATCGGCGTAACGGTCATCCTGCTCACCTGCGCCTACAACGACGCCGAATTCGTGCGGATAGGCTACTACGTCAACACGGAGCACGGCGACCCCGAGCTGAAGAAGCAGTACGACGCCTCGCTGGAGGAGGGCGCGGAGGAAAAGGGGATCAAGGCGCCGGACGCAACCCAGCACATCGACACTCTCGTGCGCAGCGTCCTCGCAGACAAGCCGCGCGTGACCAAGTTCAACATCCAGTGGTGCGCTGAGTACCCGATTATCACCTTGAAGGCAAGCGTCGTATCGCTGACGCTTTTCTACCTCGTAGGGATGCACCCGCGCCGGTACCAACGATGACTTCGGGTGCTGTCGGCGGGATTGGAGTACCAGCGTCGCAGGTGATGGGAGAAGCCACCGCCGCCGCGCCGCCGCCGCCTTTCAACCCGTACCAGGCAACCGCATGATCGTGGCCCGCTCACATGCGGCTTCTTCTTCTATTTCACCCACTTGTTTTCGTAGCCGTTCGGCCTCTTTGCTCGCTTGCAAGCACCTGTTGTTCTCCATCGATGTGAGCCGCTAGAAGTCGACGCTCGCAAGTGCCGACGAGGAGCAGCTCCGTTGCATGCCCTGGGTCCGCTAAAAGTGCCCCTTCCGCGCGTCGCCCCAGACCTGGAACGGCAGCTTCCAGTACCTCTTGTGCAGTGACGGCTCGAACGGGTTGTAGTCGACCGAGGGTGAGGCGAGCCGTGCGAGGTAGGAGCGAGTCGGGGTCTGCGCGAGGGCATTTGACGATATCAGCATCGACGACTACCTGGAAATTCGGTCGGAGGACGCACTGCTGAGAGAAAGACGGGCACAGCGCGTTTAGGAACTCCCGTCGTCCCCTGGAAGCACTCCCTCGCGGTCCGCAGCTCGGCTTCTGCAATGCCCGCGAGCTGGGCGACCGCGTCTTGCAGTCCTTCTGCGTTCGGTCCCTGGCGGAAGAGCGCCTCTTCTCGCAGGTTGTGGCGCGCAGCTGCGGCGGCGACGGAGGTCAGCGCGGAGACAGGGTGAAGAGGATGCGGACGATGCGCACCGACTTCGAGCGGGATCACATTGACCCGCTTTGACGCATGATGCGGGATAGACCGGAGAAGCGTCGCGATGGTCATCGCCACGGCGAGGTGGCTCGCGGCGTGGTCGAGCGTCAGGTCGTCTGCCTCCTTGAGCATCTCCACCGAGCCTGCCTCGACAGGGTCGTGCTCATGGCCCATGTGCTGGAACGGCTGGGTATGCCGTGTCGCGCCTGTAAGCATGGCGGGATCGGGCACGGACCCGGCTGCGGTCGCTTGCAGGAGGAGGTAGAGCAGCGAGGCCTGCGTTCCGGCGCTGTAGTCGGCGAGGTCTCGCAGGGAGGGGAAGGTCGGGTTGTTGAAGTGATTCTCGCGCGCGTTGATCAACCGCATGAAGTGGTACTGCGAGAGCGCAGGTCGTTGCGGCAGGTTGCCGAGGAGGTTGAGGATAGGGTGCGGCGGCGCCTTGTGCTGTATTCGCCGGCGGATCAGCACATACATCACGGACGATCCAGAAGCAGTCGCACGCTGCCTGATTGAGGAATTACGCACCTCGTAGAGACCTTTGATCGCGTCCCTCCACCACTGGAACCGCATCCGCCCGACGAGCTGGTTCGAAACCTGATCGGGCAGCGCAGCGATCTCGGCGTTGAAAGCTCGCAGCGCGAGATACGCTGGCTGGACGGGCGACGGGTAGAAGTACGATGCCCAGATGGCCTCATGGTCGGTGCGACGGACGAGGTCGCCGGCGTACGCGAGCGACTTGGAGTAGGTGTCGGCGTTCGAGACTGGTCCAGCAGCCTGTCTGAGCAAGGAAGTGGCGCGCATGGCGAGTGTGGGCGGTCGAGGAGAGTCTCGCGATGACGGAGGGGCGATGAAGATGTCAAAGTATCGCTCCGCAGGGACGCTTGCAAGTGGCTCTGAACCACTTCAGGTTGCTCCCTGAGCACCTAAAGCCAGTTGCTGGATTTGCTTGAGCTAGTCCGAACAAGGTCAACGAGATCGAGAAGGCCAATCCGTCTTCTGACATTTCGTAGCCCAGTGCGCGCCTCTGCGGCGCGAGCAAGCCTTGGCCCGAGCAGAGAGGAGTAAGCTACAGAGGGACAACACAGGGCGCGCCCTGTATAGCGCTCGCTTTGGCACTGGACACGGAAGCGGACCTCTCGCGCAGGGCGCCCGACCAGCGGGCGAGACTAGGCACAGAACGATGCTTTTGGTATTTCTCGAGGTCGCTGCAGGGCAGGAGACGGAACAAGGCGGGAACAGGGGAAGAACACAGATGGAGAAAGGGAGGGAAAGGACACGGCACCGCCTGCGCGACGCGAGCGCCAGCTCTGCGTCGCTCACAGTCGCGCCTTGGTCGACGCATCGCCGGCGCTAGCACCAGGCAGTCAGAGCTTGGGCTGCTGGATGAAGTTGACGCCCTTGGTGATGGACCCGGGAAGCTCGCCCAGGCAGGCCTGGAGGAGCTCCTTCTCGTACGACGAGAGCTGGCCGAGCGGGTGGAGCTTCTCGACACCGTTCGGCTGCGCGGAGGAACGAAAGTCAGCATGAACTCGGTTCCGACACGGGAAGAAGACAACGCACGCCGAGCTCGACGGGCACCGAGAAGAAGGCGAGGTCCTGGCCAATCTCCTGCTGAATGTCCTTGGCCTCGGCGACGTAGACGTAGCTAGGCGCGACGACGCCCTTCTTGCCCTGGAACGCGGCGCCGATGAGCTGCTCGGCAAACTTGTACCCAGCGTACGCCATCGAGAGGGTCGCCGAGCCAGCGCCCGCCTTGGCCTCGACGACCTCGTCGCCACCGAACTGGATGCGGTGAATGAGCGCCTTGAGCTTCTCCGTGTCCGAGAAGAGCGACTCGGGGAGCGCGGGCTTGGCCTGCGAGAGGAGCGGGAGGATAGTGACACCGGAGTGGCCGCCAACGACCGGGATGGTGTACTCGGGCGCCGAGTTGGGCTTGCCGATCGCCTGCGCCGACATGGTCGACGAGCGGACGACATCGAGGGTCGTGACACCGAAGAGGCTGTGCCGCGGTAAGTCGAGTCGGCGTCAGCACCTTTCGTGACCTTCAACGACGCCTTCCTCGACACTACACCGGCAGCAGGCATCTGCACATGCCGGCAGTGCAGCACGAGCGTTGCGAAACGCACCGCTTCGGGTCAAAGACGCCGGCAGCCTTGAGGACCTCGGCAGCGATGGGGACGGTCGAGTTGACGGGGTTCGAGATGATGAGGACAAACGCCTTGGGGCAGAAGTCGGCGATGCCCTGCGCGAGGTCGCGCACGATGCCGGCGTTGATGTTGAAGAGGTCGTCGCGGGTCATGCCGGGCTGTCATCGTGCACGCGCGAGGTCGGCGAAAGAAAGACGAGGCAATTTTGGGAGGGTGCGAGGAAGGTTCCAAGGTCAACACGCCGCGTCTCATCAAGGTGGAGAGGATTGAGGGGAAGATCGATGCGGGGACCACACGCGGCGACACAGCCCCACTGCGAACGACGGCACGCCAGGGACTACGGTCCCAACAAGCGATACCTTCGCCATCGTGCAGCGCACCATGCCCAGCAAGGGCCCAGCTAAAGAGCGCAGGCAGTCGCCAGCCGCGGCTCGACGCGAGGACCGCTCGGGGCGCTCAACGACTCCCCACACGAGCCCAACACGGCGCGAGCAAGCGCAGAGGGCCGAGGAAGAGGCAGACAGACCTTGCGCGGGACACCAGCGGGGATAATGACGAGGTCGGCGCCCGTAAGCGCCTGCTTGAGGCCGTCGTCGTCCTTGGTGTAGCCAGCGGTGGTCGCCGGCGAGTCGACGTGGCTGCAGTCGGCAGCGACACCGCGCACGACGGGGACGACATCGAAGAGAGCAAGGTCGGTGACGGCGGGGTTCATCTTGACGAGGAGCGAGAGCGGCTGGCCGATTCCTGCGGCGACGAGGCGGAGGGGAGAGAGGCAGGTGAGCGCGAGCTGCAGGGGCGTGCAGGGAAGTGCTCACCGCCAGCAGCGCCGAGCACAGCAACCTTGAGTCCGGGCATGGTGTCTTTGAGAGTTTGGCGTGAGGCGGAGTGAAGGGAAGAAGCGGAAGAGCCGCGAGCCGAGTCGGGACGAGGCTGAGCTGCCCGCGGGCCGCGCCGCGCTCGCTGTGGGCGAGTCTCGAGGGCAGGAGCGGGCAGAGTGAGCTACACGCTACACCCTCCAGTCCAGCACGCCCCGCACGACGGCGTGCAGCGACGGCAGCGTGCCCGCGCTCTGTCGCCCCCGTCGGCCCCGCTCGGAACGGACAGCGTCGCCCTCGACCCTCGCCGCTCGCCCGCCCGAGCCATGGCCAGAGTGCCTGTGCGCGACCCGCTGCCCCTCCTGCCGTCCGTCGAGCCCGCTCCCCCGCCCCTCGCTGCCCGCGCTGACCCTCCTCAACAGCCTTCCGCCGGACCACTCGCTGTTCCCGTCGCTCGTCATCTCGATCCAGCTCTCGAGCAGGGCCGCAGTCGCCCTCGTCCGCTCGGTCGTCAACGTGCGCGCCCCTCACTGCCCCCAGTCGAGCCCGCCACTGACCCCGAGACGCCCCCTCAGTCCGCGTCGTCCTCATCATCGGGCCAACCGGCAACCTCGCCCCTCGTCATCGGCTGCGTCCCGCTCAAGGCGACCAACTCGGTCGCAAACACACTCTCAGACGCTGCCAACCGCGCACCGCCGGCAGCCAAGGGTGCCGACGATGCCGTCCTCCCGCCTCTGCAGCCCGACGGCAATCCCACGCGCGACGAGCAGAGCAAGGCCAAGTCCGGCCTGCAGATCATCCGCGTGCCGCACGACGCCGACTCGCAGCTCGGAAAGCTCGAGGACGGCAAGCCAGACCCGGGCGACCTCTTCGAATGTGCGTCCGAGTTCCGTTCCGCGCGCGACCGCTTGCACGGCTGACCTCCCTCGCGCTTCTCGCAGTCGGCACCTTGGCCCGCATCGTTCGCCTCGAGCGCGTCTCTGGAGCTTCGGGCGGCGGTTTCCTGGTTGTCGTCGAGGGACTCGCGCGCTTCTCGTTCTCACCCTCGGCGCTCGACCCGGCTGCACCTTTCTACTCTGCCTCGGTCACGACCTACTACGACGCCGACGCCACTCAACTCGGCTCGTCCGATGCCGCCCTCTTGGCATCGCTGCGCGATTCGAGCGCGACGCTGCTCGATTCGCTGCAGTCCGCCTCGCCGCTCCCGCCTCTCTTCGCTCGACGGCTTCGCTCCCTTCACTCGCGCCTGACATTCTCCTCTGCGCCTGCATTCGTCGACTCCCTCTTTGGCACGCTCCCGCGTTCGACAGCCCCCTCGTCCGGCCTCACGCACTCGGACAAGCTCTTCCTCCTCTCGCTCGTCGACCCCGTCGCGCGCGTCCGCGCCGCCGTCGAGATCGTCACGCGCGTAACCGAGGCGCTCAAGCTCAGTTCGCGCATCGACGAGCGCGTGGGCAAGAGCCTCGCGCGCAGGCAGCGCGAGCACGTTCTCCTCCAGCAGCTGCTCGCGATCCGGCAGGAGCTCGAGGAGCTCGCCGCCGAAGACGGGCGGGCGCCTCCCGCCGCAAGGCGCGGAAGCGGGCAGACGGCGGGTACGGGACAAGTGAGGAGGAAGCTCCCGTCCGGCAGGGCAGGGGGTCCGGCAGGACAGGCAGGCGCGTCGGAGGACGACGAAGACGAAGACGACCTCGCAGAGCTCGAAAAGAAGCTCGAGGCCAAGTCGTTCTCGGACGAGGCGAGGAAGATCGCCGTGCGCGAGCTCAAGCGCCTCAAGAAGACGCCGCCGCAGGGTGCCGAGCACGGCGTTATCCGTTCGTCGCTTTTTTTTCCTGCGTTCCTCCTGAGAGGTGCTTACACCCTTCTATGAGCAGGGAACTATCTCGACACGCTCCTCGCAATCCCCTGGACTAGCGCGGAGGCGACACCGCTTGCGCTATCGAAGGACTTCGTCGCACGCGCACGCAAGAAGCTCGACGACGATCACTATGGTCTTGGTGTGTGACGAACGCTCCGCTACCGAGGCGAGTGTAGTTGACCAGAGCATCGTGCTCTTCGCGCTCCCGCAGACAAGATCAAGAAGCGCTTGCTCGAGTGGCTCGCCGTCCTCCGGTTGCAGCAAGAAGCGTGGGACGCCGATATCGCCGCATCGTCTGCCGCAACGCCTGGTAGCATCACCGAGTCCGTGGTCGCCGAGACGGCCGTCGTCCTGCGCGACCCGAATGCGCCGCCGGCTCCCGACGTCCCGCCTATGGCGCCCGTCGTTGCCGCCAAGCCATCTCACCCACCATACAAGGCGCCGATCTTGCTGCTGCACGGACCGCCCGGCACCGGCAAGACGAGCATCGCGCGCTCTCTCGCCGACGCCATGGGCCGCAAGTTCGTCCGCGTCTCGCTCGGCGGCGTGCGCGACGAGGCCGAGATCCGCGGGCACCGACGCACGTACGTTGGCGCCATGCCGGGCAAGATTGTCGGCGCGCTGCGCAAGTGCGGCGTGTCGAACCCGGTCGTGCTCCTCGACGAGGTCGACAAGCTCGGCCTGAGCAGCCACCACGGCGACCCGAGCGCGGCGCTCCTCGAGGTGCTCGACCCGGAGCAGAACAATTCGTTTGAAGATCACTACCTCGGCGTGCCGCTCGACCTGTCCCAGGTCCTCTTCATCGCGACGGCCAACTCGCTCGACACGATCGCCGAGCCGCTGTATGACCGCATGGAAGCGATCGAGCTGAGCGGCTATGTGGTGTGTCCCATGTGCTACACTATTGGAGCGGCGATGCTGATTCGTCTCGCTCGCAGCACAACGAGAAGCTTCACATCGCTCGCCAGTCGCTTCTCCCCAAGCAGCTCAAGGCAAATGCGCTCTCGCCTTCGGTCTTCAGCGTCTCGGACGAAACGCTGCTCTTCCTCATCACGCACTATACGCGCGAGGCGGGCGTGCGTTCGCTCGAGCGCCAAATCGGTGCAATCTGCCGCGCCAAGGCGGTCGAATACGCCGAAGCGCGCGATGCGACGATGTCGGGCTCAACGGATGCAGATCCGACGTCGGAGGGGATTGAGGAGGCGGTCAAGCGCGCAGGGCATCGTGTTGAGGTCACGGAAGCCGACGTTGAGCGGATCTTGGGGCCGAGCAGGTGGGATCCGGAGGAGCTGGACAAGGAGGGCCGCATCGGCGTTGCGACGGGCATGGCCTACCAGGGCAGTGGGAACGGCGGCATCCTGCGTGCGTATCCTCTGTGGCCTGCCTTGCAGGCCGTCCGAACTAATCTGTTTGTTCGCCACCGCAGACATCGAGACGACCCACCTTCCTGGTTCAGGCTCGTTCGCTCTTACTGGCTCGCTTGGCGATGTCATCTCGGAGTCCGCTCGCGTCGCGCTCGCGTGGGTGAAGGCGCATGCGTACGACCTTGGTATTGCGCCGAACCGCGAGGTCAACGTCTTCAAGAGCGTCGACGTCCACCTGCACATGCCGTCCGGTGCGGTGCGCAAGGACGGGCCCAGCGCTGGTGTCGCCATGGTCGTTGCGATCGTTTCGCTCAGTGCGTCCTAGATTCCCGCCGTGCTTACCTTGCGCTGATCGGCTGACCTTCTCAAATTGCAGTGCGGGGCATTGCACCCCGGAAGGGCGTAGCCATGACTGGCGAGGTCACTCTCCGTGGGGCGGTTACGCCGGTCGGCGGTATCAAGGAGAAGGTGTGCCTCATTTTCCTTCCAAGCCCCTTCCTCGTCTTTGACGCTCGCGTTTTCACAGGTCCTCGCCGCGCACCGCGCGTCCATCACACGGATCATCATGCCCAAGCGCAACAAGCGCGATGTCGAAGCCGACCTACCGCAGCAGGTCCGCGACGAGCTCGAGTTCTGCTACGTCGAGCGCATTGAAGACGCGCTCGCCGCTGCATTCGACGGCGGGCTCGACCGACTGACAGGTCGCACGGAGGAGGACCGCGAGAAGGACTGGGAGGTACACAGCCACCTGTAGGAGCGCGCCTCGGCGCTCTGTGACGGATCTCTCCTGTTGTCGTAGCCTCCTTGTCTCGTTCGTCTCGTCTTTCGTAGCGTCTTGGCTTTTTCTTATTTGTATTGCCTTCCGCATAGTGCACAGGCCGCCCACGCAAGCTTAGATGAGGGGAGGAAGGTATCCTATAAGCGAGAGGTACGGAGCCTGAAGAAAGGACGAAAGACGCGGAGAAAGGACCAAAGACGGTACGGGGAGTCTGATGCCTCACATACGGATTGATCCGAAGCGCTTGTTCAAGCGCCGGCTGCGTAGACGCTGCCAGGATGAGCAATTATTTGTGCACTGGCTGAAGTCGGCGGGACCACCGTTCTTCGGTTGCGCGGCGTCGAGGCAGCGGTCTGCACGAGCGAGACTTGTCAGCAGACAAATCAGGCTGTTCACAGGGAGCGGATCTGACTGTAGACACGCATGCAAGAGCCTGTTGGAGAGGATCGTTAGATTCCTATTCATGTCACGGAGCTCGAGGAGCAACATACTGTAGTCCGTGATCTCGGCATCCGGAGCGGTCGAAGTGGTGCTCCGTTCAGTCGAAAGATGTCAGTCTCGCCTCCGAGGCAAATCAGCTTACACAACGAACGGAGGTGCGACGGAGGTTGTCGGGACGGTTGAGCTCGGCAGGCACTGGCTGTACCACGGGTTCGAATAGGTGCACGACCATCCCGAAACGCAGCAGGTGGACTCAGAGAAGCCTTGTCCACCACACTGAGCGTACTGGCTGGCGCAGGAAGAGGGAGAGGAAGGAGTCGACGAAGCAGACGTCGTGCTTGTGCTTGATGCGGATGCCGAGGACGAGGCTGGACTTGTCGTTGTGCTCGTGGTACTTGACGATGTCCTGCACGACATATCATATGCGTCAAGGACAAAGCGTTTCGCTTTGAAAAAAGAGGCGCACGTTGTCAAGGTACTGTGCGAGGTCGTTGCAGCTTCCGGCAGGCATTGGTGGTAGTAGTCGTTGAGGATTTGACACGACCAGCTAGCGGGACCTGCAGGTGCGCAAACTTGTTAAGGCAATGTCTTCCTTCCTAGCTGTGGAGAGAAACGCACAGCAGGTGGGCCCGCTGTAGCTCCTTCCGCCGCACTGACCGTAGCTGCTGGCTATGCCAGTGCACCCAGGCGCCGTTGATGGCGTGGAAGAAGTCGAGGTCGTGGTAGTGCTGCGTCACACACAACAGGTGAATAGAGAGGATCGCGGCATTACTGACGGGTACTCACGCGCTGCTCGAACCGTTGTTGGGAGAAGATGAGGTTGAGGTTGACGGCGGAGGGACGGTAGCACCACTCTGGCAGTAACCGGCAGGAGCGAGACCGTAGACAACCTCGCGGCAAGTGGCTGTGGAGTAAGGCGCCGTTCCATCCCAGATGCCAGTACCTGCGCTCTCTGACAGTAAGCGAGGCGTTGTTTATGAGAGATGTTCAACAAACCGGGTGCAACATAGTCGCGCTCGACGTTATAGGAGCTCGAGTAGTAGATCTGTGGGCAAGATGATCTAGCGTGCGAAGATTCGAGCAGTCTGCGTATACACGTACGTTCTGCAGGCAAGGTACTGGTCAATGCCGAACTGTTCGGGCCGGAAGAAGGGGGAGCACGCACCCAGACAACGCCAGGCGTGCTCGAAGTATAGAAGCCGGGGATTGCAACGCCGGAGGGCAAGGCCGTCGAGCCTGAGCCAGTCACCTCGATCTGAGCGCAGGAGGGGTAGAACTGCGATAGAGGGAGTGTCAGAGTTATAGAGCGCTGGAGACAGACAAGTAACGCTGAGCGTACCTGCGCACCACCCGGTGACTGTCCTTCGTGCAGGGCAAGCAAGTCGAACCGGACGAGGTAGCGACCGGGGGCAAGATTGGCCGGGACCTTGACGGTGTTGCGCCCACGATTCGCGATCATCTGCAGGCGATACAGCGTCAGTGTGCCTGCCATGAAGCGCAGATGTTCACGAGTTACCGTACCTTCGTAACAGCCCATTGATTGGTGTCGGTGTGGAAGGCCTCGGATCCAATCTGGACCCAGGCGTCACCGCTAGGGATGCCGTCCGAGTAAGGCGCAATCCAGGTAGTCAGCGGGCCCTTGTGTGAGCCGTCGATAGGATCTTGTCCGCGAGCAGCCGAATGCCACCCTGACAGAGAGTCGCATCTCAGCACACGTTTGTCTTGCTCGTCAATAAGGCTAATAGGAACGCACATTCGGGCTCAATAGTGTCGCCCGGTGCCACCGAGAGGAAGCCGCTGACGGGTGTCGAACCGCGAGTATTGCCTGGTGCGCGAGCAGGTCAGCCTCAATGGGGTCCCGCCCATCTTCAGAATAACGCACACGCAAGATTGGGCGACGACAAGTCTGTGACCGGCGAGTTTGACGCAGGCTGACGCACTGCGCAAGGCAAAGATGAGTCTTGCGATTCCTGCAGAACAAGGGAGGGTCTCGCACAGTAGGTGGCGGCCTGACCGACCTGCGAGCGATCCCACGTGTCTTTGCCGTTGACCCTTTGTACGCAACGGTCAGGGTAGGCCGTCTGAAGCTGGCAGAAGAGGGAGGAGCCCACCAAACAAGAGGGAGGAGCCCACCAAACAGTCGTCACGTAGGCATGTCCCATCACTTGCGCCGTGCCGAACGCGAGCGCAGCAAAGATGGAAGCGCGCAGAGCCATTTGAGCAGCACAGCAAGCACGAGGCAAGGAACAGCGGGAAGAGCGCGCGAGCACGAAGGGAAGAGGGGCAAGGCGGAAGTCGCGCACTCTTTCCGCGCCTCAAAGGCGCAGTTCGGCCCACGAGCAAAGGTAGATCGACAACGCCAAGAGCCGACAGAAGGTCAAGCTTGCGTTCGGAATGAACGGCAGTGGAATGTGTTCGATCAATGCCTCGCGACGAGCGAGGCGAAGAGGGAACCGCAGGCAATCGAAGCACGGTAGAGCGGGGCACACGGAAGCTGGAAATGCCTGAGGACAGTTCTGCGAGGCCGGCACCGGCGAGCGCAGCGTGAGAATCGAGTCTGCGAAGGCAAGAGACGCACGCGGCCAAGTCGTGGACCGCCGCTCTGGGAACGTTTCTTCTTCTCGCGAGCTCCGGTCGCAGCCTCGAATTCCTCGCGTGCGCTCCAGGCTTCTGCATGCTTTCGGACGCAGCTCGGAAGACTACGCAGTCAGAAGCGAATCGGAGAAGACGACGAGAGGTTCCAGGACGATGGTGCACGTTGCTGCTGCAGTAAGGGAGGAACGACGGGAGATACGATATGCTAATGTGCAAAAGGTGCGAGAGGAAATGCGCAGAGAGGGCGAAGCAAGATGTGTGCAACAATGGAGAGCGGCCGACGAGGTGGACTTCGGAGAGAAAGCCCCCCCTCCGACAAGTCATGACCTTCCGACCCGCGAGAAAAACCTTCCAGCGCCGTCAGGGGTGTACAACATGGAGCCGACGACGACGGGCGAGATCTGAGGGCGACGGCGAAGGGGGAAGGGCATCAAGCCGCATCCTCCTGCACGCGCTCCGACAGCGCTGGCGACGCCGCCGCGCTGCTCGCCAAGCTGGCCAAGCTCGCGACGCTCGATCGCCGCCGCTCTCTCTGCCGCGCGCGCTTCTCCGCCTTCGGGCTGCGCGGGCTCTTTGGCGACGGCAGCGCAGACGGCGCGTCACCCGCAGCGGTGTCGAGGTGCAGCTCGGCGATGCCATTCGCCAGGTCGGATTGTGCTGCAGCAGCGAGCGGGCTTGCCGGGCTGCGCGAGGCGGAAGACGCGGTGGACGGGCGACGGGCCGAGGAAGGCGATGAGGGTGTGGAAGGCTCCTTCGCCGGCAGGAGTGCTGGCGGAGCGAAGCCGTTCGAGGACGGCGACGCTGCTCGAGGCAGAGGCTCGTCACTGACGACGGGTGGGGAAGACTCGCCGAGAGGCGAGGAGGGGCGGGTCCGGCTAGGCCTGCTCGGCGAAGCGGTCGAGTCTTCCCCGTTGATCTCGGCGGGAGCCGCCTTTGCCGGCGTTGGCGGCTGCGTCGTCAACAGCGGAATGGAAGCGACGGCGTGCGTGGGGATGTCGTCGGTCGTCGCCGCCTCTTTCGCCGAAGTAGGCGCTGGCCCGAGGAAGGCGACCTCGCGCTCCTCGTCCCCAGTCGCCGCCCCCTGCTGCGGTGAAGCAGCCGACTCGGTAATGGACGGATTGCTCGACCCCTCCACCGTCCGCGTCTCCGGGCCTTCGCCTCCCTCCTCGTCCTCGACGCCGTCCTCCTGATCGGCCTCCTCGACGTCCTCGGCCCGCGGCAGCGTGACCTCGATCGCGCCAAAGAGGAGCGTCTCGCGCCCATCGGGGCCCATGCGGACATGCGGCGCGCTGCGGCCCCTCACGCGCGCCGTCGCCGCCGCGCCGTGCTCCGACCGAGCGGGCGCCGTCCCGTTCGCGAATGCGCGGCCACGCCCTGCGGCCAAGTCCTCCTCGTCGTCACCGTCATCGTCATCTCCGTCGACGCCGTCTTCCTCCTCGACGACGAGCGCTTCGTCGCCGAGGCTCCTCCGCGCGCCCGCACCGCCCTTCGCATCTCCTCCCCGACGGGGCAAGCCGCCTCCGGGCCCGTGCGTCCGGTTCCCACTGCGCCCCTGCGCGCCGAGTCCCATCCCATACGGCGTCGACCCCCACCCGCCGCTCCCGGCGAGGTACGCCGCGCTCCCGCCCGAGGCGTGGTAGTGCGCGTACGAGGGAAGCGGGAGGAGCGGGAGGAGCTCGGGAAAGTTGCCAAACGTGATCTCGGACGCGCGCGCGATCGCGGCGCGGTCCTCCTCGGGGAAGATGGGCGCCGGGCCGACGGTCGGACCGCCTGTGGGCGGACCAGCGGAGGGATGTCGGGCGTGCGGACCGGCCTGCGGCGGTGGATGTGGCAGCGCAGACGGGTACGCCGCCGAGGAGCCCGACGCGTACGGGATGGGCGCAGGGGCCGCCGCGTACGGGTTGGTGTAGGCGTGGTGGGCCGTGTGCGGGTTGCGCGGGACGGACGACGCGGCAAGGCGCGGGCCGACGTGCGTCGCGCCGTACCCCGCCGACGACGAGCCGTAGCGGTACCCGCGCCCGCCGCCGTACCCGCCTGCCGCTGCACCGCCGTGGTAAGCAGTCGGGTGCCCCGCGAAATAGGCCGACGACGCGGCCATGTCCGGGCTCGAGGGCGCCGTAAGCGAAACGGTACCCCTGAGCCCGCTCGACCCGCCCGAAGGCGGCTGCACAGGCGTGCTCGGCCCCGCTGCCGCGTCGCTCGCGCTCGACGACGCCGGCGGGTTCTGGAAGAAGCGGTGCAGGTCGACCGCCGCTGTCGCTGATCCTGCGCCCGCAGGCGCAGTCGACGCGGCATGCCCGCCGTCCCACGAGCTGCGCCGCTCGAGACTCGGCTGTCCAGCCTGCTGCTGCTGCTGAGGCAACGGCTGCGAGCTCCCATTCGGACTCGCGCTCGCGCTCGTCGCCGCCGTCTTCGGGTCAAACGGCTCGCCAAGCCCCGACGCCTCCGCCGACCCTTCACCCTCCGTCTCGCCAGTCCCCGCCTGCAGCTGCTGCTGCTGCGGACCCTGCGGAGGCGGCGGTGCGAGTCTCGGACTCGGCGCGCTCCGCCGCCGCGGACTCTTCTGCCCCGGTTGCAGCGCCGCCGCTCCTGCTCCCTGCCCTCCGCGGCTTGCGGCCGCTCCGCCCGCGCCACCGAACCCTCCCGCTGCTGCCGCCGCTGCGGGTCCGTAGCCGCTCGCGGCGTGGTGATACCCTGGCTGCGGGTGCTGCAGCCCCGGGTGGTGCTGCTGCTGGGGCGGGACATGGTGGTGGTGCGGGTGGTAATGCTGATGCGGGTGCTGGTGGTGCAGGTGCGCGAGCGGGTCGTCGGCCGGGTGGATGAGGAGGTAGTCCTCGCGCTCCTCGCACAGGCTCGCGATGAGCGCGTTGACCTCGTCGCCTACTGCAGACGAGGCGGGAGAGGCCGAGGCGGAGGACCCAGCGGGTGTAGGGGTGGGTGAGCGCGAGGGAGGCGCGGATGAGGAGACGCCGCTCGGAGCAGGCTTGTGGGCGTGCGACGACGAGGCGCGGCGCGAGGATGGGGTCGGGGTCGTGAGGATGCGATAGGCGCGCATGAACTCGCCGCGGATCTGCAGGTCGACTCGGAGTGAGCTTCAGGCGCGCGCAGGAAAAGGGGTAGGAGAGCGAGGCTGACGGTGTACAGGCCGTCGCGCGTGACGGTACGGGCGACGTTGTAGTCTAGCTGGAACGGGTCCTGCGCGTCCTAGTGCATCAGGAACGGTGCTCGAGGATGGCAGAAGAGCGGGAGACGCACTTCTATGCACAGCTTGTGCTGGTCGCGCACGATGACCTCCGGATCGAACTCGAACTGCACGCCTCGCTCCGTCAGCCACACCGCGGTCCTAGCGAGGTGAAGAAAGCCGGACGCACGTCGGTATGCCACCCCTTCTGCACCTTGGGCATGGTCCCGCCCTCGCTGCGGATGCTGATGACCTGGTGCGCGTACCCAAAGTCCTTGCTAAAGTAGCGGAAAAAGTCGATCAAGAGCTCGCCGGCCGAGTCGGCGTTGGTCGTCTGGAACACGGACGGGAGCGCGTCGAGGTCGTCGAAGAAGGAGATGTCGTGCCCTTCGTACGTGAGCTCTTCGAGCGAAGACGGATTGGGGAGGGGGAGGCGTTGCAAGTTGCTGCGAGCGGGGACGCAGGGTCAGCATGGTGGCGGCTTGCAACGTGCAAGGCGGAGATACGAGGACGCACGGAAGGATGGGCGGCTGCTTGACGTGCGCGAGGAAGTGGATGACGAGCAGCACGTAGCCATACGAGCTGAGCGTCCCGCGATACGGGTTGTTGATCTTTCTCCGCTTGGTCCAGACTTTGACTGTACACGTCCGAGCAAATGTCAGCGTGTGCCCGGAAGGCGAGGTGGAGAGGGAAGACCGGCGACGCACGGAAGAGGACGAGGGTGCGTAACCGCGAGTCGACCATGGCGTAGGTGAGGAGCAGGCGCGTGTTTTCGAGCGCGAGGCGGTTCTCGAAGCCAATGTCGCAGGCCATGCCGGCGGGACAGGCGGGGGTCGGGGGCATGGTGAGCTTGATGATGGGTATTCGTGCGCGCGGGAGCATCTTGACGTAGAAGTTGGTCTCTGCGGGGTGATGCCGAGGGTCAGCTGGCCGAGAACAAGGCGAGAAGGAGCGAGAGGGGCGCACCCTGCTCGATGAGGCGGCCTAACAGCTCGACGAGCTCCGAGGGTGATCGCACGGGGGCGTCCTTGGCGAGGAAGCAGCACAGGTCCATGTCTGCGGGTATATTCGTACGTCAGTGAACGTCTGTAGAGCGGAAGAGCGGGCGACGGACCCGAGTTCTTGAGGGCGAAGCCATTGGCCATCGAGCTGAGGAACGGGAGAGCGAGGTCAGCGCGGAGTCCGGTCGGGCTAAAGTGCCTTGCGACTGCTTATGAAGGTGCCGAGATGCTATGCGCTTGTGCAGGGCGGCCCAGGCGGGCGTGCGGGGGAGCGCAAGTTGCCGAGGACGGAGGGCCAGCGATGAAGATGGAGCGACGGACCCGAAGGGGAGGAGCTTTGCGCCGGGCGAGACCTGGTCTGCGAGCTGTTCGAGGTACTGGCGGGCGTGCTCCTTTGCGTGGTACTCGTCTGGCTGGGGCACGACCGAGGGCACAAAGCTGGACTCGAGGTAGTGCGAGAGGGCGGGGGCATGGTGGTACGAGACGCCGTCGCGCCAGAGGGGCGGGGCGGGGTGCGGGTGGAGGGTGTGTGCGAGGTGTGCGTGGGCGGGGCCGAGCTGGGCGGGGGCGGGTGCCGGTGCAGGCGAGGGTGCCCTCGAGGAGGACGAGGGCTGCGGCTGGAGCTGGGGCTGGGGCGGGGGCTGTGCGTGCGGGGAGGGCTGACGGGAGCGCGGTCCTGGAGTCGCTGCGGCCATGCTCGCGTGCACGACGGGCGCGGCCGAGACGAGAGCGCGGGCGGCGAGAGGCTGCGGGCGAGGACTCGACGGCGAGGGGAGAGCGGGTCGTCGCTGCGAGCCACAGTCTCACTTGAGCGTCGGACAGGGAACTGCAGCGATGGCGTTTGCACTCAAGGTGGGCTCACCCCCGCGCTCCTCGCTGCATCCGCTCCCGCTCACCGCGCTCCCCTCGTCGCCCTCGTCCTCATCCCCTCGACCCGCGTCCACCGCACCACCTCCACCCGCCCCCCCGCAGCTCGCCGCAGGAGGCCTCGCAGGCGCAGGAGCCGCGCTCTACCTCAACCCCGCCCTCCTCGAGGACCGCGCGCGCCTCGCCGCCAACCCCGCCGCGTCCCACTCGGTCCTCGCGCGCCCCGCAGACCCCGAGTCCCTCCGCTCCCGCGTTCGCTTTCCAGCCAGCCTGCTCTGCGCCGGCCAGACCGCACTGACTACCGTCCCGCAGCTCCCCCTCTACGACGCCCCCGCCGAGCCCACCGTCCTCGTGCCCGTAAAGAGCCCCCTCCAGGACGAGGTCGCCCGCGCCCGCCGCTCCGCCAGCGACACCCTCGACGGCGTAAAGCACCACACCGCCGACCTCCGCCAGCAGTGGCTCGAGTGGGAGGCCAAGGGCGAAGGTGCGCGCGCATCCTCGCCCAAACCGCACGCTTTCGCTCACCTTTCTCTCGCGCACCGCAGCGGCCCTCAAATCGGTCATCTCCGACAAGGACCAGCTCAACCCCAACGCCCTCTAGTGCGTCACCCGCCTTGCGTCCGCCGCTGCGGAGGAGCAGGCTGCGGCCGACTCAGCTGCGCGATAGCTGCATTCCCTCCTCGAGCGCTGGCTGACCATCTCGCGCACTACAGCGTCGCTGTCGCCACGCTCGCTGGCTCGATCGTTGGCCGCAACCGTGCGTCCCTTGCTCAAACTTGCGCGAGTGACTCTAGCGCTGACCTTCTCATCTCGCCCTCCTGTCCTCACCGCCATGCTCCGCCTCCTGCGCACTTCGCACCTCGTCATCCCTGTTCGACTCGGTCTCTCCGCTTCTATCCCTCTGCGCTTCCCTCGCACACCCGCTCTTCCGCGCCCGTCCGCCCCGTCCTCATCTCCGTTCCCTCGCCTCCTCTCCGCCCCTCACCCATCCGAACCCTGGCCCGCGCCACTCCTCGCCCTCCCTCTCCCCGTGCACCCGACGGCAACACCGACTGAACAGGCATCCTCCTCCGCCTGACGCTCCCGCCCGTCTTCCTCGCCGCGTCGACCGCGTACCTCCTCCCGCACTCGTGGGACCGCATCGCCCGCCGCGCAGGCTTGCCCGAAGAGTGGAGGGACGTGAGGGGGGCGGTCGATAGGTGGACAGGTGGCAAGGCTTAATCCGATAGCCGACGACCTACATTTCAATGCAACGGTGCTGGGTCGACGACATGTATCGCCAGGCGTGAGCATCACAGCACAACGACGCGCACGCAGCGCAGGCAAGGCTTCTTGCAGGGCAAGCCAATTCGGAAAGGGACCTGCAGAAGATCCCGACCGAGCGTAGTCTTCCGTTGGTCTTGTCGCAACTCGGTATTGAAGAGTATTCCATAAATGCGCATCGGTACATGCGAGGGGTCGTGAAAGACTGATTATAATTGTATGACATCAACCAGACTGGTTCAACACGCTTTCCTTCGTGCATGCGGGAAGAAGGAACATTGTCGGACCGGGAGAGAGTGACATGTGCACGCTTGAGGTGAGATACACAAATCAGCACTCTGCCTTGTGGCCTGCAGGGACCCATTTGTCCGGCGTAGGCACAGCAACGCGCACGCATGCGAGGCAGGACCGAGGGAGGGAAGGTTCGAAGACTCACGCAATAGCGAATGCGCACCTAGGCAATCGTGCACGACATGTACGAGACGATCTGGGGGTTGCGCTCCTCGTTGGCGAGCTCGGCGGCCTCGTCCTTGCGCGAGACGGTGCACGACATGTACGAGACGATCTGCGGGTTGCGCTCCTCGTTGACGTTGGCGGGGACAGCGACGTCCTGGCTCGAGGCGAGGGTGATGGGGGCCATGGTAACGAGTGTGGAGGGTCGCGAGCGAAGAGCGGGGCGAAGTCGGAGAGCGGATGAGGTGAAGAAGCAAGAGACTGGAGAGCGCTGTTCAGTCTGCTTTTGCTGGCCGCCGTGCGCAGCCACAATGGAAGCATCGAGCCTTTGTTCGCCCCTTGTCGCGCGAAGCGCATGCCGTGCGCCATTGATTGACTGGGCTGTCGAGGACAAAGGGACAAAGGGCAATACCCAGCTTCATCATCGCGCACGCGCACCGAGGTACGGCTGCACGTGCGGCAGTCTGCGTTCATCCAGTGGAAAGGCTTCGCAAGGCGACGAGCTGGCTGAGCCGAGAAGCACGCGTAGCTGCTGCCGCCCCGTGTAGCGCGATCTCATTGCGGAGGTTGCGCAGGGTCGTCACACGCGCGAGGAGAGCTGTACCTGTAATGGAAAGCAAATATCGTTTCTCGCTCAGGTTGCCGCACCGGACGGGCAACGGCCAGAGATCAACCTTGGACGCGTGGGAGCGACCCGAGCGAGGCGCGACGCTTGCAGTGCGCGACACTGCCGAACGTCCACTACCTCTGCTTCCACTCCCGTGCGCGGAATCCGAGCATGTCTCGTGCGCGCTGGACACCGGGCGATCTCGAAGCGCCGACTCTCACACCTTCACGCCCTGCCCCGCCGGTACCCGTCGCTGCGAGCGGCGCCTCGCCGCTCACATGGGCGTCCCACGCGGACGAGCACGCGAAGTCGCCAGCGTCACAGGGCGCCGGTGCACACAGCGACAGCCAGCACCCCGTCCACGACGCGTCGCGAACAATCGTGCGACGAGGGTGGGTGAGCGTCAAGGAGGATGGTCTGCGTGCGTGGATGTGGGGCAAGAAATGGCTCGTCTTGCGCGAGCAGACGCTGAGCTTCTGCAAAAGCGAGGTATGCTGCAATTCTGTCTCCGACGCCGCCCGCTATCGGCGTTGGCCGCTTCCAGAACGTCCTCCTCGTTCCGCACTGACCCCTCGGCGCCCACTCTTTCGCGACGTCGCTTCAGACGAGCACGACGACTCCGTCGACGACCATCGAGCTGTCCGACGTCACATCCGTCACCCGCGAGGATCTCAAGCCCTTCTGCCTTGCCATCGCGACCACCGCCCGCCCGTACTACCTCGCCCTCAAATCGGACGAGGAGCTGTATGCCTGGATGGACGACATCTACGCCCGCTCGTCCCTCATGGGCGTCTCGAGCCCGACCAATTTCGTCCACCAGGTCCACGTCGGCTTCGATCCGGTCAGCGGCGCCTTCACCGGCCTGCCTGAGCAGTGGACTCGCCTGTTGACAAGCAGCGCTATCACGAAGGAGGACTACGCCAAGAATCCGCAAGCCGTTCTCGACGTGCTCGAGTTTTACACGGACATACAGACGCGCGAGCGCGACGATTTTGGCCTGGGCGCGACGAGCATGGGCATGACGGATGTCGGCTCGGCGCTGCCGTCGCCCGCGCTGCCTCGTGCGCACCTTCCGGCGCCTGCTCGATTCGGCGCGGGGACGGGGCTCGGCGGCCGTGCCGACTCTGTCGCAGCACCCTCAATATCTGATCGTCCTGGCGTCGCTGCTGTATCCGCGCCTCCTCCGCCGTCACCCAGTCTTCCATCGGCGCAGCACCTTGCGCGCTCACCTGCGCGACCGCCCCCACCGCCGATCACCCGGCCCGCACCACCGCCGCCGACGAACGGCCGCGCTCCTGCGGCCTCATCGTTTCCTTCTCGCCCGCCTGCACCCATCGCGACTGCGCCAGGCCACACCTATTTGTCGTCCTCGACCTCCTCCCCTGCTCAGCGTGCGGCCGGACCGCACCTCAAGCCGCTGTTGACCAGCGCTTCTCGCTCGAACCTTCGCGAACCGCCGTCGGCTCCTCCACGTCTCGCGCCTCGCGCGGACCCGGCGGCCACTGTGCCGTCCGGTGCAAAACCGTTGCGACTGCTCGCGCCGGGCGCCAACACGGCAGCAGGACCGGGTGGCAAGTCGGGAGGGGCGCCGGCAGGCGCTGCGCGGAAGGTCGACAGCGACCGTCGCATCTCGTCGATGTCGGAGGCGCAGATTATGGCGAAGTTGCGCGCTGTCTGCTCCCAGGAGGACCCCAACGGCCTGTACTCCAAGATCAAAAAGGTCGGCCAGGGTGCATCCGGGTCGGTGTTCGTCGCCAAGGTACTCGCAGGCGGTTCGAAGGTCGCGATCAAGCAGATGGACCTCAGCCACCAGCCGCGCAAGGAGCTCATCGTCAACGAGATTCTCGTCATGAAGGAGAGCCAGCATCCGAATATCGTCAACTTCCTCGACTCGTTCCTCGTCGGCGGTGCCGAACTTTGGGTCGTCATGGAGTTCATGGAGGGCGGTGCTCTGACCGACATCATCGACAGCAACACGCTCGAGGAGAATCAGATCTCCAGCATCTGCAACGAGGTGCGCTAGCTTAGCTTTCGCCTCATCTTTGCAGCTTCGCGTCTTCCTCGGCACCCCTTATCAAGACGCGACTAACTCCCGCTTCAGACGTGCAAGGGTCTGCAACACCTTCACGCGCAGAGTATCATCCACCGCGACATCAAGAGCGACAACGTCCTGCTCGACGCTCAAGGTCATGTCAAGATCAGTACGCCCTTTTCGCTGCCTCTTGCCTCCGCGCCGGCTAGCCGCCATGCCGTCCATCTCACTCTCCTCGCTGATACCTTCTGCGAGCGCAGCCGATTTCGGATTCTGCGCCAAGCTGACCGACCAGAAGTCGAAGCGGGCGACCATGGTCGGCACGCCGTACTGGATGGCGCCCGAGGTCGTCAAGCAGAAGGAGTACGGCGCCAAGGTCGACATCTGGTCACTGGGCATCATGGCCATCGAGATGATCGAGAACGAGCCGCCGTACCTCGACGAGGAGCCGCTCAAGGCGCTCTACCTCATCGCGACCAACGGCACGCCAACGCTCAAGAAGCCCGAAAAGCTGAGCAAAGAGCTGAAGAACTTCCTCGCTGTGTGCCTCTGCGTCGACGTCAAATCGCGCGCTTCCGCCGACGAGCTGCTCGAGGTGCGCCCACCATGCTTGTCTCGCCCTCGTGTTCCACAGTTGACAATCGTCCATTTGCTCTTCAAACCTTGCGTCTGTCTGGCCATATGTACAGCACGAGTTCCTCAAGAAGGCCTGTCCATTGACGGGTCTTGCACAGCTGTTGAGGTCGCGCGGGACGTCTAGGTGACTAGAACCCGTGTTCTGCGATTGGCTATGCTCGTCCATTTCCGGGACGTCGGCCCCGAGAGTGCGACATTGTCTGATCAAGAGCTAGCACGACCTCGACTGTGTCGCGATTTTATGATGGCTGTGCGATGTCGCGCCATCGCCGCCGGCAATCGTTGACGAGGGACCCGGACACGTGTATCTAGTGCTGTATGCTTGCGCACTCGCTCACAATTGCACATGTTGATATCTGACCGAAGTTGCTGGACTTTGTGACAGTATGCTGGTTTGCTTTTTGCTGCTTTGCATTCGCCCTTTGTCCCTTTGTCCTCGACAGCCCAGTCAATCAATGGCGCACGGCATGCGCTTCGCGCGACAAGGGGCGAACAAAGGCACGATGCTTCCATTGTGGCTGCGCACGGCGGCCAGCAAAAGCAGACTGAACAGCGCTCTCCAGTCTCTTGCTTCTTCACCTCATCCGCTCTCCGACTTCGCCCCGCTCTTCGCTCGCGACCCTCCACACTCGTTACCATGGCCCCCATCACCCTCGCCTCGACCCAGGACGTCGCTGTCCCCGCCAACGTGAACGAGGAGCGCAACCCGCAGATCGTCTCGTACATGTCGTGCACCGTCTCGCGCAAGGACGAGGCCGCCGAGCTCGCCAACGAGGAGCGCAACCCCCAGATCGTCTCGTACATGTCGTGCACGATTGCCTAGGTGCGCATTCGCTATTGCGTGAGTCTTCGAACCTTCCCTCCCTCGGTCCTGCCTCGCACGCGTGCGCGTTGCTGTGCCTACGGCGGCCGAACGGGTTCCTGCAGGCCGCACTCAGCGATCATGCGCCTTGACTGGCTTCTCACGGATGTCACATGCCCACAAGGAAGATGAACTGAGGTTGTCTTGTGATTGCTCGTGCGAACAGTCCCGCCCCTTCCTCCGTCGAGTCCCGCCGATGGCGGTACGTCGCCATCCTTCGCCCCACGGAGGCGGAACGACGTCGAGAAATGTATGGTGGATATTGTGTCGGTGTTGTTGCTGCGTGCCAATCTTATCTTTATCTTCGTCGTCTCCTTTGTTCGTCCGCTCTGTGGTGCTCCTGTGGTGCTCCTGGCTTGTGGACAGCGGTTCCTCGTTCTTACAGCAAGGCGCAGCGCGTTCCAGCCACGGGACTGTCCTGCCCGAAAAGAAGCCGGCTCCGCGGATACTCATGTCCGAATCACGCTCATCGCCATCCTTCATCGCTCACCACTCACCGGTCAGCACACGAGCGCCGCTTGGCTTTCCATGGTCGAGAACTTGTCTCGCTGGGCTTATGGGCTCCTTGCGCGCCCCGTTCGTCTCGACCGCTCTCCTCATCGCGTTACCGTGCCGTGGCAATTCGTGGTCTGCCGACTGCTGGACCCACTGTCCAGCGTCACAGGCGGCACTAAAGCAGAGGCATCTTTGCGCGCTGAGCGAAAGCGGCTTTGCTCACACGATTCGTTGCGGCAAAGATTCTCGATGATCCAGCTCGCTGCAACGTAGCATCGACCCGTGTCGTCGGTCGTCTCCTGGGGCGCGCGACTCGGATGCGCACTTTCGCTTCGCGAACGGTGTCTGACTTTGTCTCGCGCTACAGCAGCGGTTCGTCGGACGCTTCGCCCGACTTGGCCGTTCCGGTGCCCACTTCCCTTTGTCTTCCACGCCCGAGTCTCCCGCTCCGGCAGTCAATGGCGCACGGCATGCGCTTCGCGCGACAAAGGGCGAACAAAGGCTCGATGCTTCCATTGTGGCTGCGCACGGCGGCCAGCAAAAGCAGACTGAACAGCGCTCTCCAGTCTCTTGCTTCTTCACCTCATCCGCTCTCCGACTTCGCCCCGCTCTTCGCTCGCGACCCTCCACACTCGTTACCATGGCCCCCATCACCCTCGCCTCGAGCCAGGACGTCGCTGTCCCCGCCAACGTGAACGAGGAGCGCAACCCGCAGATCGTCTCGTACATGTCGTGCACCGTCTCGCGCAAGGACGAGGCCGCCGAGCTCGCCAACGAGGAGCGCAACCCCCAGATCGTCTCGTACATGTCGTGCACGATTGCCTAGGTGCGCATTCGCTATTGCGTGAGTCTTCGAACCTTCCCTCCCTCGGTCCTGCCTCGCATGCGTGCGCGTTGCTGTGCCTACGCCGGACAAATGGGTCTCTGCAGGCCGCGAGTATGGACCTTTTGCGTGCTACTTCAGCGACGCCGCCAACTCAGAACCGTTGTTGACATACCTGCATCGCTTCCGCTTGGGCAGGTCGCCTCTTCTTACCTTCACCTGTCACCCCCGGCCATTCGCGGTTTCGCCTTCGTTTGCGCCACCGGCCGATTGTTGCGACGGAGCTAGAAGTTGCGGTCTTTAGCTGTCACCCATTTACCATGTTATCCTTATCCTCGTCTCACTTTTGTCTCTCTCTCCGGACGAACGGGAGCTTGTGCACGCGAACAGATGCACACGAACAGCCATGCGAGTTGCAAAGAATCGTAGTCGGCACGGCAGACAGCTCGGACAGTACACAACGAAGAGGGCGGGGAAAGGAGTCATGCGAGAAGGAAAGGCGAAGAGCGGAAGCCGGATCCGGGCGGCCATGCCATAGCAGTCGCTCACTGCGTCGCGCGGCGCACCATCTGCACTCTCGGCGGGCATGTCAGCGGACCTCTCGATGCGAAGACGGCAGCATGGGGCAGACAAGCCATGCCTAGAACGCACCTCGCGCGCCCACTTGGCCACCTTCTTGGTCTCCGGCCCGCCCAGCTTCGTGCGCCCTGCCTTCAAAAGCTCGCTGACCCAGGGAGAGGACAAGGGCTCTTTGAGCTGCCCATTGGGGAAAGCCTCGGCGAGATCACCGAGAAGGCCGATAGCGGATCGCAGGATCGTCTCGGTCCGGTCCTGATCGGTGAGAGTGAGATGGAGGAAGGTGAAGAAGTCGGCGATATAAGGGAGGAGGAGATCCGCTTTGCCGCCTGTCTTGAGACCGCCGACGATGCCCGTGTAGGCCTCGAGAATGCCTTCACGCAGGGTATTGACATAATCGACCAGGTCATAGTTGTTCTGCAGTTTAGAAGAGAGGGGCGTGAGCAGCCATTTAGAAGCGGACGTAGGGGGACCGTGGTCGTACCGGATCTGCCCGCATGACTCCCGCCTGCTTGAGAACGGCCATTGTCGTAAGGAGGTAGGGCTCGAAGGCGGGACCGATGGCGAGAGCGATGTCGCCGAAGCAGCTGAGAATGGGCGGCTTGACGCTGCGGTGAAGGACCGTACTCTGAAGGGCACTCAGAAGCCCCTCCATGAACTCTTGGCAGTGCGCCAGGCTGCCTTCCCCGAGCGCCCGACACAGGTCGCCGATGAGGCCGACGGCGATAGAGCACAGCTGATACTCCTCGTGAGATGCGAGCGCCTGCCGGAGATACGGCATGAAGGCTTCGAGGTACGGCTGGAATGCGCCTTCGAGAGCAGCTGTCATGGCGCCGATGGCGAGGAAGGCGTCCTCAAGAACGGGCGACTGCTTGCCAGCCGTCGCGATCAAGCGAAGCAGGAGCTCCATGATACGGTTGGCGAGGGGCTGGATCTCGCGTCCGAGTCGACGGACGATGCTCTGATGACGACGAGGTAGGGCAGAAGAGCGTCAACATCGCTCCGAAGGCGAAGGAGATAAGGACGCACGGTGAGGACGCTGCAGATATTGACCTGGAGCTCGTTGTAGCTGTTGCGATCGTCCGCTCCGATCAACTGGCCCTGCGATGAAGCGAGTCAGCGGGGATGACTTGGCCGGATGCAGGCGGGTCGACGGACCTGCACCGCCAAAAGAGCTTCGGACCGGTCCAGCACGGCAATGACGAGCTTGGAGACGACCGGCAAGCAGTCGGCGGGAGCATGCGTCGCGAGCGTCGACAAGGCCTCGTAGGCCGAGTTGCGCGAGTTTGATTCGTTTGAGCCGCTACGAACCGTTTCATGGAGTCAGTCCGCAAGTCGTGCGCAGGAGGGAAGGAACGCACGCTTCGGCAAGGCGCAGAAGCGAGGAGACGATGCCATCGTAGTACGGGCTGAGGGCACAAGTCTCGCCTCCAGCATCCCCGAGCTGCTCGGCAAGGTTCATGAAGGTCCAGCAGCAGTTGCTGACGATACGCGGCGACTGTTCGAGACCGGCGACGAGCGCGGAGATCATCGGCGGGAGATGCTCATCAACCTTGATCGTCTTGACGAGCACGTCGGAGACGCGGCCCAGAGTCCACGCAGTCGTGTCGCGCACTTGCGATGCGGGGTCGGCCATCATCTCGATCAAAGTCGGAAGCGCCTGCGCGACGAGCGGGGCGAGGATCTTCTCCTCCGGACCGTCCAAGATTGAGCCAAATGCCATCACAGCCGCCTCGCGATACCGCCAGTCGGGGTTCTTGATGTTGCTCTCGACGAATGGGATGATGGGGGACACGATGCCGTCGCCGACGCATTGCGCCAACAGCGCGAGACAGGTGCCGGCGGCCATCGAGACGTTCCATTCATCATCGGTGGCATCCTCGTCCTGCTTGGTCAGCAAGAGGAGGAGCACTGGGAGCACTTCGGGGAGGGCGACGCGGGCGAAGTGAGCCGACTCGCGCTCGGGCGCCTCGCTGTACTCGGCAGCCTCCTCAGCCTCGAGCGCCAACTCGATCTCCTCGTCGCACACGGTCGACCAGAACTCGACAGCCTGCAGAGCGACGTTTTCATCGGCGTGCTTCATGCCGAGAACCGTGAGCTGCCGAGCGGAAGGTATCGCATCTTGTCAGCATCGACCGTTCTGGCGAAGAGACAAGCGGAGATCGCGCACGCCGAAGAGAGCCCGCTCCATGTAGAACTTCATGTAGTCGTAGTAGAGGTGCATGATGCGGACGAGGCATGCGAAAGCGGCAACTTGGACGTCCGACGAGGGAGATTGAGTAGCCTCGCACACGACCTGCATGATGTAATTGCGCTCGCCCTGCCAGAGCAGACGTGTCAGCAGTGAACTCATCTGTCAAGGCGGGATCGTCCCAGCGAGAGGCAACGTCGAGGCGCCAAGGCCTGTCTACAAGACGCACCTCGCGCGCAAAGTTCTCGCGAACAAATTCGAGCGAATTGTACAGCGCGTTAATCGCAGCGAGCTGCACATCGGAGCTGCGAATCCGACAGATCCGGACTGGGGTCAATTTCACTGTCCCCATGTAGTCGGGCAAGGGCATATTCGTACCTGGGCTCCTCCTTGCGTGCGCCCTGAACCACTGCCGTCAAGATCTCGTTCGACTGCGCAGCGAGAATCTCGGGTTTCTGGATAGTGGATGGCGGGCAGGCGCCAACACCCAGTCAGCGCGGTGTTCGCCGCACGGCAGACGCAGGGCAGGAACGAAGGCGACGCACGATCGACTCGCAGATGTAGCCAATCGTCTGCAGAGTGGCCTGACGGAGGTTCGGGTCGTCGTTACGCGCAGCGAGGGCGAGAAGCTGGCCGATGAGGGAGGGCCACAAGCCGGCGGGGAGCTCGATGGCGGCGATGGCGGCGATGACCTGGCCAGCTGCGTTACGTGCGCCACGCTCGGTCGCGGCGAGCGTCGCGAGCGCATCGTGCTTGAGCTGGTCGCGAGTGGCCGGGTCGAGGCTCTTCCAGCGGTTGGCGTAGTCTTCCTGGCGGGCAGCCTCGCGCGCCGAGAGGGCATTCTTGATGGCGAGTCCGGCAGCACTGCGGATGTGGGCCGGGGCCTGGTCGCTGGCGAGGGCCTGTGCGAGGCTGACGAGGTAGGCGGTCGGGTTGGATGAGAGGAGCTGGGTGAGCTGGGCTGTGGCCGCGTCGCGCTCCTGCTGGTTGGGCGAGAGCGTCGCGGCGAGCACTGCGGTGGCGTCCATGGGAGGCAGCTCTGCACACACACGCGCGGGGCCGGACAGAGCGGGGACGAGGACGAGAAAGAGTGCCAACCGCTCAGGCGCGGGCCGTAGATTACGTTTGCATTACTCCGCGAGTCGTATTCCCAGTTGTATTGCCTGCGCGCAGCCGCTCACCCTCATCTCATCTCCGCAACTCAGCCTGAAGCACCGCCTCCTGCTCAAGTTCCGGCGCCCGTTCGCCTCGACTCGTGCTAGCTCGTCCCGTTCGCCCCCTCGCTTGCTGCGCTTCCCTCTCTCCATCCTCTCTCCATCCTCGCTATGAGCGCCGACATGAGGGTGCGTCGTCTGCCGCTGCTCCCGCCCCCTCGGTTGGCCCGTTTGAGTCTGTTCGGCGCAGCAGCTGACCTGCGGTCGTTCACGCACAGGGTCGTGGCCGCGGGCGCGGTGGCGGCGGAGCCGGTCGCGGAGGCGCTCCTGGCGGCGGAGCAGGCCCTCGCGGTGCCACGGGTGGCCGCGGCGACGACCGTCCGAAACGCGAGGCGATCCTCGACCTCGCCAAGTACGTCGACCAGCGCGTTCGAGTCAAATTCACCGGAGGTCGCGAGGGTGAGTCCGCTCTCTGGCTCGTCCGCTGCTCGCACTGCTGATCCGCTCGGTGTGGACTTGCGCACGATAGTGACAGGCACTCTCAAGGGCTATGATCAGCTTCTGAACCTGGTGATGGATGATCTCGAAGAAGTGCTTACCGGTTCGTTTCCGCTCGTCCCGTTTCGTGGATCTGCTTGATCGCTGACGTTCTCAAGCCGACGGCTTAGACCCCGCCACCAGCTTGCCGTTCGTGCCAGAGCAGCGGCGCTCCCTCGGCCTCGCTGTGTTGCGCGGAACGAGCCTTGTCGTGATCAGTCCGGCGGATGGGTGTGTTCTCACTTTGGACCATGAAGCCTTGCGCGCGACTCCCTCAGACTTGCTCACTCGCACTGCATCACCGCAGATCAGAAGAAATCGCGAACCCTTTTGCTGCCGCCTGAGTTGGAATACATTCGAAGGCGTTAAACAATATTCTGCTCCTCCTCGACAACTACCTTGATGCCATGTCGCACCCCCACTTCGCGCGAGATGTCGAAAGCAGGCGCCGAAGTCTTGTCCAGGGCAGTGCCGGAAAATTTGCTGAAAAGGCGATGCCACCGTCTGCGGATGCGAGCGTTAACACCGTCATTGAAGAAAGCAGCTAAAGCCGATTGAGACTTGCCGCGTTGGGCGAGAGGACGATTCCGCCTTGGCATGTCTGCCAAGGAAGATTGCGCATAATCGCTTGTAGGCCGTAACAGCTTCGTTACCAAACCCGAAGGCCGCGAAGAAGATGAACCCGACAATCACGTTGCCCCAGCTGGAGAAGTCGGCCACCGCGGGAGTTTCCGAATAAGTCACAGGGTGTGCTTTCCACTGCAAGAAAGGGATCAGAACAGCTCGGATAGTCAAACAAGGGAGACTCACCGCCGAGTGAGTGTACGACCATGAATAATCGTAGTAGCGACCAGACGTCTGGACGTTGACCACGGCCGACCAAAGCGCGAGTGGCACACCCACGCACAGGTACGACATGGTCACGGCGCAAAGACGAACGAAGCGCGCCGTGGTAAGCGCTGAATGAGCGCCCGCAACGACACGCCCGAAGTTTTGTCGATGACGGATGAGACGGTACACTGTGTATACTGTGAGAATTGTCAACACTGATACCATTCATGTTGACACGGCGATATATCTTACTGGAATAGAGCGTGCCGCCAACAGCAAAGAAAGGCGCCCAAATCACTCGTAAAATGAGTGTTGGCCATGTCATGACTTGCGTAACCGTGCAGCCGACCCCTCGTATGATGCTGTATCGGTTCGGTTGGTAGAGTACGTGGCAAGCCATTATGACTCCGGGAACGCCGAAGGAGAGAAGGTAGTCTTGAACCGCCCGCCTGCGTCGATCCTGGCGAGTGACCGCGGTTGCGCGCGGACTCACGATGTCGGCGAGGAAGCGGGCGATGCAGAAAACCGCTGCAACCCGTCCAATCTGCTGACCGACAGCGAGCTGAGGAAGAACAGTCAGCTACACGGCGCCGAGCGTTCCGCAGGATTAAAGGGGCGCACCTTCACGCTGATGTCGCACCAGATTGGGGCTCGGTCCTGCGTGTCATTGTACCAGGTGACAACGTTGATCTGGGCCTCCCACGGGTCAGTACGGGTGCCAGTCTCGAAGGAAGACAACGCACAAACTCGTTCAGATTCGCGAGTACCACCCAAACACCCATAGCGATGGGGCCGGAGTTGCCCTGAACGAACTGCCAGTAGAGAGGGACGCTATTCAACGCGACGAGCAAGCCATTGCAGACAGCGTATGGAAGTTGCGACCGCATTGTGCGAGAGGGAAACGAGAAGCGTGCACGTTCGCCCGAAGGCAATCCTGGACAAAGGACGGACGGACAAAGGCTTGTCTCATCATGAAGGTGACGCCGTCCGAATCCGAATCTCTCGCCTTCGGAAACATGGCTCCGAGAGAAGCGATCATTGCGGTGATTCTGGCGGCGCCTACTACTTCTTCTTGACCTCCTTGCGCCGCACCTGCTCGTCGCCCACGAAGATGCCCTTGCCCTGGGACGAGGCGAGGGACGAGAGGGTGAGCGAGCGGGACCCCAGGCGAGCCTAGGCAGGGGAGAGGGAAGCGGCGGCCGACGTACATTGTACGGTTCGGGCACGCGCCAGCTGCGGATGCGGGCTGCGACCTGGCCGAGGCGCTGCTTGTCGACGCCCGACAGGACGATCGAGTTGGGTGAGGGGACGTCGGCGCGCACGTCGGCGGGGAGGTCGACGAGGACCGGGTGGGCAAATCCGAGCTTGAGGTTGAGGCGCTGCGTGGCCGGGGTGGCGGCGGGCGGGAGGGACTCGACGGCGGCGCGGTAGCCGACGCCGACGAGGCGGAGCGGGAGCGTGTAGCCGTCTGCGACGCCGACGACGGCGTTGGCGAGGAGAGCGCGGGTGAGGCCCCAGACTGCCCGCTGCGACTTTACGGCGGGATTGTCGACCGAGACGGAGAGCGTGGCAGGGAGTGCAGGCGACGCGGTCGACGCGGGCGGGGAGGGCGGGGAGGAGGGCACGAGGTCGAGACGGACAAAGGGGGCGATGTCGACTGCGAGCTCGCCCTTTGGCCCGCGAACGAGTGCCTGGGCGGGGGCGCCCGGGCCTGCCGCAGACGGGGGCGAGGGGCGGATGAACGAGACGGAGGGAGGGAGGGGGATGGGGGCGGCGCCAACGTGGGAGCGGGTTGGCGGGGCGGAGGAGAAGGCGCGAGCAGCCGGTCGTGGCCAGTGGGCGGCAGCTGCGGCGAGGGGCGCGGGCAGGCGGGGCATGGCGGCGCGAGGTGCGGGTGAGCAGCAAGGACGAGGGCGGCGAGCGGGGGGTCGTCGCGGGTGCGGTTCGCGGTGGGCGTGTCACCGGGCTGAGTCTTGCTAGTGCTCTCAGATGTGCAAATGCTCTGCGTGGATCGAGCGCGGTGCGGGGCGAGGGCGAGGGCGAGGCGAGGGCGGTGCAGCTGTGCGCGCGACGCGAGCTGGGTTCGTCGCCCGTCGCTGCGCCTGCTCGCTTCCGCCGCACCGAGGCTGTCTCTGAGCTTGCCTGGACCACGCCTGCTGCTCCCTGCTCGCCCGCCATGCCCGCCCCCGTCGACCGCAACCTCGTGCGCATCGGAAAGGAGCGCGTAGAGAGCGTGCGTCTTCCGCTCGCCTCATCAGCCTGCAGCACCCCGCGGACACACCTGCGAGCGCGCGAGCACCCACTCACACGCTCGCACTCGCCGCCGCACAGGTCTCGGCCACCGACTTCCCCGGCCACCACCCCGGCGAGTCGCACCACTGGGACCTCGACCGCTTCCGCGACCACCTCCGCGTCCAGCTCAACTGGCTCAGCCCCTCGGCCCTCGAGTTTGACCTCGTCGGCGTAGATGCCAGCGTCGCAAACGCCCTCCGCAGGATCGTCATCGCAGAGGTGCACTGCCGTTCCCCCCTCCCGCAACTCCCCCCTCTTCCGCTTGCTCGGCCAACACCTCGAGTCCCCGTCAACGCACGTCGCTTTCGAGCCCTGCTGACTCGTTCCCTCGGCATATCACCGCACGCTCGCAGGTCCCGACCGTCGCCATCGAGGATGTCTACATCTGGAACAACACGTCCATCGTGCAGGACGAGGTGCTCGCACAGCGTCTCGGCCTCATCCCGCTCGCCATCGACCCCCGCAAGCTCGAGATGAAGAATCGTGCGTCCGCCTCACTCGTCTGAGCCGGGCTGCCATGTCCAGCGCGGCCTGCGCTGACCTCGTGGCCCCTCCGTGAGTACAGCCTCGAGCGAGGGCCCTACCGATCTCGACACGGTCGTCTTCAGCCTCGTGGCGCGGTGTGAGCGAAGGCGAGACGTCAAGAGGGGCGAGACGGATCCAGACAAGATCTGGTCAGGCGTTCAAGGTGACTTGCTGCTCTCCGCTCGCCCGCTCGGTGCTTGCTCACCCGGCCGGCCGGACCTGCGCAGTTCTTTCGTCCGATCTCGAATTCAGCCCGCGAGGAGCGCAAGAAGCGCTGTTTGCCGGCAGCCTGCCCCGACCAGCTGTGCCCGACATTCTCGTGGCCAAGATGCGCGGCGGTCAGGTGCGTTGCGAAACCTCGCATCCGCAACGACTGCTGACGTCGTAGCGTGGGATTCAGGAAATCGTCGCCGAACTCCACTGCAACAAAGGCGTCGGCAAGGACCATGCCAAGTGGTCTCCCGTAGGTGCGTGCCGCTGTCCTGCTGCTCGCGTCAGGCTGGACCTCACTGCCTTGCTTTGCACCGCGCAGCTACCGCATCCTACCGCCTGCTCCCGACGATCCGCATCGATTCGCCCATCCCTCCTGCCTTGCACTCCAAATTCCAGGCTTGCTTCCCGCCAGGTGTCGTCGACGTCTCGTCCGGCGAGCTTCGCATTGCGGATGCGCGGCGCGACACCGTCAGCCGTGAGGTGCTCCGCCATCCCGAGTTCGAGGGCAAGGTGACCCTGGGGCGCGTGCGCGACCATTTCATCTGTGCGTTCAACCTGCAGACCCGGCCCCTGGTCGAATCAGATGCTGAACTCGACTCCCAATCGTCGCTCGTAGTCAACCTCGAGTCCGCCGGGCAGTATGCTCCGCAGGAATTGGTGCCCGAAGCGCTGCGCGTCCTCGTGACCAAAGTGCAGCAGGTTCGGGCGGCGCTGCAGGCTGTAGGACCATGAAAACTGACGATTTCGCGCGGATTTCACTGCCCCGTCGCAAGACTTTCTGAGAGACTGGACGCGTTCGTAAATCCCATGCTAAGCATTATAATCGTGCAGAGCCGCGAGTGCTACGGCAAGATTCTCCCACCGTTGCCGCCGCATACTGCCTTCGAAGAAAAAGCCCAAGTCGTTCTGCTGCAGTCGAATCACCTGGTGATCGCGTATGGGGGATATCACGCGCATGTAGAACGCCAGCACGGGCAAATGATGTGACGTCGAGCTGCTGGCCGAGCACAACGACTGGAGTGGGTGGGGAAACGACATGTTGGCGATGCTGGACGCCGCCTGATTACTCATCATCCAGCGGAAAGGGCTGCGCTCAGCACCTCTGTTGAATGGCCACCATGTCGATCGCTGCCAAGGCCAGGCATGCTGCGGTACTACGGGGCCGTCTCCGAGCGAGCTGATGGTGGCGTGTAGATAGGTCGCGCACCGCGCTCGTGACAGCGAGCGACGATGCTCGAGGGCGATCTGGTGCAATGGTCGACGGGCGAGATCGCAAAGGGAAAGCGGTGTTGAGAAGAAGGGGTAGGGGATCATGGCGTTGTGCGGGTAGGCGTCTAGTCCGAGAACTGATCGGACGGAGTAGACGGGTGAAGCGGTAACGAAAGAACGTTCCGACTCTTCGCCATTGTGAGCACTCTGTCAGATGGCTGTCAGCACAGCTCGGAATGGTGAGGCAGATGCGCACCTTCAACACCCACGACATCAGCACATCCCCCGAGGAAACCCATTCGGCATCGCCTGTCGCCGATCGCGCCTCCTCCTTGATACGCTGAATGAGGCGACTGGCTGCATCCTTCCCAACGAAGATGTACCGGGCTTCGTCGCGGTGATACCATTTCTCCCAAACGTAGTTGACGAGGAACTTGGCGATGTTGACGAGACGGGTGGCGCTACTCCAACCGACCAGAACATTCCGATCGACCCAGGCGTCCCCTTGTGCAGCCGGCGTGGCGTTTGTCAACGCGGCCTCGTGCTCGTCGAGAAGACCGTCGAGTTGGTTGTGAGCCAGGAGAGGCGGCGCCGTCCAAGACCTGCCGTGCAGCTCGGCATCAAGCGCCGCAACGATGAGCCCTAGACCGGTCGCGTCGAAAACTGCGTGCGGAACCGTCACGCCCACTGCGATCGCATCGGCGAACACAGTCGCATGCACGGCCAGAATCGACGTGCCGGAATCCGCATAAGCGGACAGTGTTGTCGGTAACGATGGCGAAGCGAAGAAGTCTATCGCTGGCGGCTGTTGAAAGGCAGACGGCAACGACGGGTGCAAAGGGCGTACAGGGCTTGATTGGCCTGTCGCGGTTGCGTAGGCCTCCAACGTCGTACAGGTGCTGAAAAGGAGGGGATTGTTGCACTGCGTGTTGTCGGGAATCGCAATGGCCCAGATGTTCACCTATCGCGCACATCTGGTCAGCGCTCGCCACAGCTCAACGCAGTGAGTTGAGGTGCGGCTCACATCCTCGAGCCAGACGGGTTTGCCCTGCAGCAGGGGCCACTGCGCGGCAACCCTCTGCACAGCGTCACGAAGGTGCGCGACGGCGGCCTCGTGCGCGGCTTCATCCGGAAGACTGAAGACGTAGGCGCAGCAGAGATTCATAGTGGAGACCGCATCATCCACAGCCTGCAGCCGCTGAGAGAGAGGCGCAAGCATCGCTGGGCACCGTTCTGAACGAAAGAGCATCGGAGGCCACAGCGGAGAGTTGAAGCGCCCCGCACATTCACGTGGGCTGCGTCCCTTTGTCTAGGTAGCGCTCCTTTGTCGCGAGGCCAGAGGGACACGATGTCGAACTTGTGCAAAGCGCGCATTAAAGTACGGCCCATGGTCAGCAAGAGCGGACCCTCAGGGCATTTCAAGAAGACCTTTTGGCACGAGTGAGTCCTGGGTTCCAGTCAGATGGGGACAAGAAACAGGAGCAAACATGAGCAAACATCGCCCTTCCTCGACTAGACCACTGAGGGCGAGACATCGAGGCATTGGTCCTGTCTGAGTGCGTATTCGTCCAAGAGCTCGAGGGGCTGAAGCGGCGAGGAGGGAACGGTTGGCACTGACGATAGACACGCATCCCGATGGCGAAGCTGACGCTTCCAACGCACCAAGGCTCGACCCTTCCCCGCTCTCCAGATGCTACGGTCACTTTGCTTGTCTGTCTGCTTACTCGCAGGCAGTGCACGCGCCGCGAGTGTACTCGTTGCCGGCGCGGACGCCGCGAGCGAATCCACCTATGACCGCCTGCTCGACACGTTGCGAGGTGCGCACCCGGTCTTTCGGAGGACGGCTCGTCCCGAAGCTGAACTGCTTCTGCGCAGGTGCTGGGCACGACGTCGCGCTTCGCAGCGTGGATGCCGCGGCGGCCGAGCTGCGCCAGGATGGACGCCGCTTCGAGCATCTCGTCTTCTTCGCTTCCGCCTCCAAACGTGCGTGCCAACGTCGAGCAGTACGCCATCTTCTGTTCTGACGCTTCTGATGCGGTCGCAGAAGTACCGCCGGAACTGTCCCCCCTCAACCTCGCTCGTCGGATCGAAGCTGGCACCAACCTCGTCCTCATCGTTTCGCCAGACTCTGCGGAGCCTTGGCGCGACTTTGCTCGCGAGTTCGAGGTCGACTTCGGTAGCCGCGGTCAGCAGGTCATCGATCACTTCGGCCACGATGCCAGCGACAGTGGATCTCACACGGTTCTTTCGGTCTCGCTCGCCTCTGCGCCCGCACCCTTCGTCAGCGACGCCACGCGTCGCGGGCGAAACGTCGTCTACAGCGGCGCTGGTCATGTGTCGGGGCAACATCCTCAGCTGGTCTCGGTTCTTCATGCCTCGTCCACTGCCTCAAGCGCCGATGCTGGCGGGTCGCACGTTGTCGCGGATGTGAGCGAGACCAGCTCGGGAATGTCTCTAGTCAGCGCGTTCCAAGCTCGGAACAACGCGCGTGTCGCATTCGTCGGCTCGACAGACGTATTCGCCGACCGTTTCCTCGACCGTGGCGATGAGTACGTGCCATAGCCCTCTTTCGCTGCCATTGCACATGCTGACCCGCCGTGCATTCGTCTTGACAGGCTCGGCAATGCCGCTTTCGCGCGCGATCTGTTGGCCTGGGTCTTCCACCAAACGGGGCAGCTTCGCCTCGTCAAGTCGCGATACAACGCGCCGGGCTTGCTCAACGCGCAGCCTACATATCGCGTAGGAACCCAGCTTGTGCGTGGTCGTCCAGTCGAGCGGGCTGCTTCCAACCGCTCAGGCAGAACGCTGACGTGCTTCCCGCTGTACAACAGGACGTGGAATTCACCATCTCCTCCGACTCGCCATATAATGCCGATGACTTGCAATTGGAGTTCGGCATGCTCGACCCCCATCTGCGGCTCGACATTCCCATGCAGAGCCAGTCGCAAGACACGGCAACGTTTGCGACGCGCTTCACCATCCCGGACCGGCACGGCGTGTTCACGTTGCGCCTCGACCATCGCCGGCCAGGATGGACGGCTGTCGAGCACAAAGAGACCATCGCGGTGACGCCCATGCACCATGATGAGTATGAGCGCTTCATCGGCGGAGCCTTCCCGTATTACGCCGGGGCGGCTAGCGTGTCGGCAGCTTTCCTGCTCTTCGCCGGGTTGTGGAGTCTACAGTCGTGAACGCTTGTAGCAATACTGGAGTGACGCACTACAAACAACATGGGCGGATCTAGTCCTCGAAATCTCTGCCAGATGTGTGCGTGCCTGGCCGGCCCTGGCACCTCCGCTTGTGTCGTGTGGCTTGAAGTTATCGCGACTTTGAAGGGCTGCACAGCGCACGGCAAGAAACTCGGTTCACAATTAGCGTTGTCCTGGCAGCAGAAGATCAGACGAGGCGAATAGCGCACCGACCACGGTACGGCTGGCGAGTCGGCGCGAATTCGCCAAGCTTGTGTCCCACCATCTCGGGAGTGACATGAAGCGGGACATACTGCTTGCCGTTGTGCACGAGGAAGCGCAAGCTGCAAGAGAAGGCGAAGCGATGTCGTGAGCTCGAACGGCATCAACGCTCCGCAGGGAGCCCGTGCGGGAACCTGTGCCGCACCCGATGAAGTTTGGCAAGATCGTGCAAGCCCGCGATGCCGTCCGGATCGGCGTGTTGGACTTGATGGCCTGGTTGATGCCGGGGAAAGCGGTGAAGGCAGGACCTGTCGACGAGAAGCAAACAAGGTCAGCAAGGTCGTTCAGGAGCCTGCTTTCTGGTCAGGCACACCCTTCCAGGCCGCACGGGCCCACAGAGCGCGACTGGGAAGCATCGTGGTACAGAGCGAGTTCAAGAGGCGTTGCTTCCCGAAGCTTGTGGTTCAGCTCGCGGTGGCCGAGATTGACGAGACCAGAGATCAGAATGCTCTCGCACTTCTCCAACGGCACCGAGACGGTGCGCGTAGGGCAAAAAGACACATTATGCGACTTCCACTCGGACTATCGATTCCAGCTACGGTCGTCGTCGTGGTCTGTCATCCCGGAAGCATAATCCGCCCCGAAGGGCGATGTCGCTGTCTCTGTCTGAGCTGCTGCACTCAGCGCGACGGACGGATGGAGAGCGGCTACACTGGCTACGTCGTCCGATCGAGCTAGCACGGGCGCAGAACTCGTGCTCGCACTTGAAGCCCATGTCAGCCTCGCTTCGGGCAGCTCAGCACTCGAAAGCCCGACGGCCATGACCTGATGCGCGAAGGAGTCACGTAGTCAGCGTTAGCGTCATAGAGCCACCTTCGAGCAGTAGAGAGGGAGAAGGGAAACTTGCATGCTCGGCAGCCTTGCGATCGGCGAATTCGGCGGCGAAGCTACGCTCCTCCGCGTAGTATTCCAAGCTCTTGACTTGTTCGAGGGTCTGGGAGAGAGCTGCTTGTGAGGTGAGGCGGCAAAGTTGTGGCGAAGACACTCACCTCGAGATGCGCTCGCAGCCTGTCGCGGTGCTGCTCGTCGAGCGGGCCAGCTTTGAGTTTGGTGGAACGATTGTCGAGGCGGAATTGCTGGTACGAGCGGGGCGGAGGTGCCCGTGCAAGTGAGTGTCGACCCGCAGTCCATGGCCGCGCTTTGTGAGCACGAGGACCCGCAGGCGTCGCAGCATCCGTGACGATTCCAAGAGAAGCAGCCTACAGAGCGGCGAAGGAGGTGAGCTTGCGCATGATAACTCATCGAACGGACGCGGACGCGGGCGTACCTCCCGACGAAGCTTTTCCAAGTGCTCCCGTGGCTCACTGCCGACTGGCACCTGCGTCGCCGCTGTTTCCACAGAGCTAGGCTGACGAGCCGATTCGGCTTCGGCGGCGAGACGTCTCAGGTCCGCCAAGATGGCCCTCCGCCGCTCCTTGTCGGCGCCCTCAAATTCGTCGAGCAGATGACGCTGCTGCGCCGCGCTGTCACGGAGGAAATCTCCGGCATCAGGGGAGCGTGATTTCGCCTGATGCGGAGCCCGGGTTGACGTAGAAGACATGGCCTGAGCGGGAAAGGGGTTCGTGTCGGTACTCGGTGGCGACGTGCGATCCATGTCTTGCGAGCCCTGCAGTCCGCGGTCGTTCGCTCGGTAAACGCGCACAAAGCGGTTACCAAAGACGGCCTGAGGCGACGAGACGGCGCGATCGGCTTGCGCGGGCGTCGCGAAGGTGACGGTGGCAGCACGACGCTCGAGGTCGAGGGAGAGATCGCAGATCTGGCCGAACGGCGCAAAGAAGTGCCGGACCGCCGCATCCGTGAGCGACGGTGCGGGTATGTTCTCCACGCTGATCACGCGAGATGCGCCGCGCGCCGGGCGCGAAGAGTGCGTACGGGACGGGGGCGGGCGATGCTGCACACGCTCGGGCCGCAGAGTGGAAGCCTCCAGCGCGGATAGAGGGGTTTGCGGCAGGTGGCGGGGTTGCGCGAACGGCAGGGTGGAAAGCTGTGGCGGCGGACGACCGAAAGCTGGTACAGCGGGACCTGTCCAGGCGAAAGCATCGTGCTGGTAGTGGCACGCATCGCCGCGAGCACAGAATCCGCGAACTGTGCGAGGCATGTCAGACCTGTACGCACGGCCTCGATCTCAAGGCACGCGATTCTGCGTTTGAGAGGACTCGAAGGCTTACGGTGATAATCCCGGCAGAGCCCGGAGGAGAGCGAGCCTACCGCTGTGCGGTTCATGACAACGTCGCCACTCTGGTCGCGCTCTCCGCGAGTCGGCTGATGGGGCAGACGGATCTGCTTTGCGGGCGCGAGAGCTGGCTCGGAGGAGCGTTGCCTCTTTGCAGGCCCGTCCGACTGCGCAGCTGGGCGCACAGCAGCCGTCGCGGTGGAGAGCGCGACAGGAGGCGATGGTTCGCTCACGACGGCAATGAGCGATTCGACGAAACGCGGTGTGTCTGCACGTACACGGAAGCGCCGATGAGCGTTCCGCACGCCCTTTATCCCAAAGGCAACCGCCCTGCGCTCGCCCGTTGCAGAGGGACAACGCACGTTGGTCGAGGAAGTCGTCAAGCTGCTGCACGCAGAACTGGCGCAGCTCCTCGACGTCGCGCACATCGTGCTTGAGAAGCGCAAGGACGTAGTCGGCGAGAACGGCGGGCTCTGCGTCCGAGCTGAGGTGTGCACGAGCAATGTACGCGGTCAACAGGCGTGGAGAGAGCGACGAGGCGAGCAGGCCAACCGAGACAGGTGCAGGCCTGGGTCGAGGGGGTCCGGGAGCAGGAAGAGGAGCGGACGCACATGGGCTCGAGCGAGCGGGTGAGCCACGGCTTGAGTGCCGCCGGGTCATGCTCGAGGAGCATTGAGGAAGGGCGTGCGACAGGATGCGCCCAGCCGACGGGGGCCTGGGCGGGTCTGGCGCGGCAGGGAGCGCAGGGTGCAGCAGGCGGGCGGAAGCGCTGACGTGGCGCGCGCGCGCTGGCTGGGCGGCGTCGGCGGGAGGGAGCGCGGCCGTCGCGCGAGCTGTGCGGCGGCTCGCCCTCTGTCCGTTGTCAGGCCGTCCCCTCTTGTCTCGACCAGAGCGACTCTCGACAACGTGCGCACCTTTCTCGCAGCGCCCCTCCCCCATTCCCGCCCGCGCCCGCGCCCCGCCCGCCAGCGGCCCCCTCGCCCGCCCGTGCTTGTGCTCTGCTGACTTTGCTTCGCCCGCCTGCCCCCGCCCCTGCCGCCTGCCGACCGCCTCGAATCCCGTCCCGGTCCCTCGCTGCCGCCCCTGCGCGCCTCGTCTCGCCCCCCTGCGCCCGCCGCCGCCGCCCGCGCGCGACCTTCGCGCCCGCCCGCCTCTCGTCCCTCGCTTCCCCCCTTCCACACCCCGCCTCACCGCGCCCCTCTCGCGCACCACGCCCGTCCCTGCGCTCCGTCTGTTGCGCACCGGCACGTACTCGTCGACAGCATGGGCCGCTTCCAGGAGTACCAGGTCATCGGCCGCAAGCTGCCGTCCGACAAGGAGCCTCAGCCCAAGCTCTACCGGATGCGCATCTTCGCGCCCAACGACGTCGTCGCCAAGTCGCGCTTCTGGTACTTCCTGCGCAAGCTCCGCAAGGTCAAGAAGGCGACCGGCGAGGTGGTTGCCGTCAACGTGGTGCGTCCCACTTCCCCTTCCACCGCCCCGCTCTGCGTCGGCGCGTCGGTCTTTGGCCTCGCGTGAGCGGTGGGCGGTGGCGCTGCCGCGAGGCATCGTCATGCGCTCACGCCACCGTGCTGTGCGGTCGGCGCGACGAGCAGCGGATGCTAGCGGGCGCACGCAGTACCATCGGACGCGCAGTGCAGCGGTGGGATCGCCCGCGCCAGTGGTCAGTGCTGATTGTTCATTGAAATGGTCTTGGTGCCCTCGCGCTCGCAGATCAGCGAGAAGAAGCCGCTCAAGGTCAAGAACTTCGGCATCTGGCTCCGCTACGACTCGCGCTCGGGCACCCACAACATGTACAAGGAGTTCCGCGAGCTCTCGCGCGCCGACGCTGTCCACGCCTGCTACCAGGACATGGCCGCTCGCCACCGCGCGCGCTTCCGGTCGGTGCAGGTCAGTCTATTTGAATCTTCGGCCCGACTTTCGACAAGCTGACCCGTCCCGTGCCGTACGCAGATCCTTCGCGTTGCGGAGATCGAGAAGACCGCCGATGTGCGCCGCCCCAACATCAAGCAGCTCCTCACGCCCAACCTCCGTTTCCCCCTCCCCCACCGTGTTGTCAAGAGCCGCAGTCTCTTCCTCGCCCACCGCCCGTCGACCTTCTACTAAGCGCGACGGCCGTCGGCGTAGATCCGATGTGTCTGGAAACCACACGCTCATGCCTCACTGCACTGTTCGGCGATGTGCTGGGTGCGCTTTCAGCGATCGCGCAAGAGATGCTAGCTGTTCCGGCTCGTTTCCTTCCGCTACGTTCGGCGAGTCACGGCACATAGAGCGATGCGCGATCAAGCGCAGCAAAGGCCAGGTTTCTCCGAAGTGGCTGCGCGAGGCGGCCAGCAAACGTACGCTGAACAGCGCTTTCCGGTCTCTCGCTCCTTCAATTCGTCTGCGCTCTGCTTCGTCCCGCTCTTCGGCCGTGTCCATTCGCACTCGTGTACATGGCCCCCCAATGCCCTCGTCTCATCTGGGCCGTTGCTGTCTCCACCAACTTCGACAAGGCCAGCCTTGCCTACATACAATTTTCAGCCCCTTCCCGTGACACCTTTGCGGGAGTTGCGGGATCGGAGTGAGCGCGGTCGTCCGCCCGACGATGACTCGGTACTGAGGGACCTTTTCGCGTGCTCGAATCCCTCTCTACTTGCTCTTTACTTTTGTCTCGTTGATTGTCACGTCCGCTAATGCAGGGAAAGGGTTCTGCATCGATCCTATGCCAGCATCAGAGATACGGTGCCCCGAGCTGCTGACGGAAGACACCGAGAGTGAACTCGACAACGAGCAACAAGACACCTCCACCCGGGGCGAGACGCAGGACTTTGGGGAGGAAGCCGGAATAGAGGGCGCCGACACCCTCCTCGCGAGCAATCGTCAACAGCGAGGGGAACGCCCAGTTGTACTTCGAGACTTGTCCAGCAACCTGCATCGGGAAATGAGTGAGCGAGCCATCGGAGCGCGTAATTTAGCAATGACTGTGCGGCTTGCCTTGACAGAGTTCTGAACGCGCGACTTGACCACGTCGACTGCAATTGAACCGCGTTAGTTGGTCAATGCCGCGACGAGACAGCGATGCAGCTGCTCACAAGGCGTGTTGAAAGCGGTCCCAACGAAGCCCCCGATTGCGCCAGAAACAAAGTCGTTGAACAGTTGCGCCGACTTAGTCTGACAAGGGGCGGAGACGGAACATTCAGCGCATCTCAAGATGAAACATGGCAGGAGGAATGGGTGCGAACCTCGGCCTTGGGAAGCAGAGCGCGGACCTGGAAGATGCAGCCGAAGTAGCCGCCGTTCCACGTGACGTGCCTGGCGAGCATGGCGCGCATGTCAGGGCTGCATCACAACAGAGCCGGTAAGGGCCTCGCAGAGGCGTACCTCCAGAAGGTCGGCTCGAGGCCGGCATACAACCCGAGGAGACCCTCCTTGCGAACAATCTGCGCGACGACATCCATCGGGCCCTTGTAAGTGCTGTTCTTGTCCTGCAGGCGGATCTTGACGAGCTCGAAGGGCACGACAACGATGCTCTCGGTTGCACCGGCGCTGCACCCCGTCAGGACCGACAAGCCTTGGGTCATCTTGTCGACACCCATCGCCGACTTGTATGTCTTGCCCCAGAAGTCGTTTGCGGCGAACTTGACGGCACGCTTGGGTGCCTCAAGCATGAGGGGCGGGACCAGCCCGCGGTAAAGGCGACCGACTCTGCGGGCGAGCACGACATGTAGCGGGTCAGCCTCGGCTGAGCGCAGGGTTGTCACGAGGAGCAGCACGCAGAGTGGCAAAGCTTCGCACCCTTCCTTGGCGATGATCTTCCGGAAGCAGTCGACCATGCCGTTGTAGTGCTCGGCGCCGGGAACCGCCTTGCCGACCTGCAGCTGCATGCGCGTCTTGACCTGCGAAGCGGTTATGCAGAGACCTTAGAGTCTGGGAACCACACCACAGATCGCCGAAAGATGACGCACGACATCTGCGAGGCGCAACGAAGACAGTGTGAGGGAGCCGCGGTCGGTCCGGGAGCGGGCGAGGGCAAGGTCGCACGAGCGGAAGGGGCGACGCACCAAGCGGGTAGAGCGTGAGGAGCTCTGTGACGCCGGCAATGGCACCGGCGGCGAACTGGTAGACGAAGGGCAGGGCTGTTGCCGCGACGAGACGGAGTGAGCCGCACGATACGGGTCCAGCCGAAGCAAGGGCGAGACGCACGCTTGCGCTCTGCGGAGGGAGGAGCGGCGGCCATGGCAGCGGCAGCAGGCGTGCGCACAGGCGGAGCGAGCGGGCGAAGGAGCGGGCAGGAGCGAAACCGGCGCGAGAGGGGACAGGCGGCAGGCGGGGCCAGGCGGCAGCCGACGGCGCGGGCGAAACGGGCGGCGCCGCGCTGAAGGCCAGCACGCGCGCGCGCGCGCCGCTGCCGACGACTACTCGCAACTCGCTGCTCACGCACGCCACCCGCCCCCCGCCTGCAATGCACGGCGGTGCAGCTGGACGGTCGCCTGCAGGCGCAGTCGCTGCTGGCGCGCTCCACCTCGCTGCGCTCGCGCGAGTCGTGCGCCAGTCGCGCGCTCTTCCGCTCGGCCTCGCTTTGCGCCATCCTCCGCCGCACGCTGTGCAGCCTCGTCCAGGCGCAAACCCCGCGCCTGCTGCTGGCAACGCCCCCAAGCCGACTGCAACCGTCGTCGATGTTGTGACGACACCCGGCGCTCGCTCAGAACCTCCTCCTGCACCGCCTCCTTCCGCCGATCCCTCCACCTCTTCGCATCCGAATAGCGCACCTTCGCCTCACAAGCAGTCTTTCTCGCCCCCGTCACCGCCTGCGGTCGATGGCTTGCGTGAGGCGCCGGCTCTGCTCGAACCTGCCGCATCGCGGTCCGGCGACGTCTTGCTGTCGGCGGCAGATGCTCCGACGCTGGAGACGAATACACCCACGGAGGAGATCAACCCCGTGACGCAGGTCGAAGAAAGCCGGTCGATGGTGCGATTTTCGGTTGAGATCTCGGAGCGCTGAATGACTGACACTGATGCTCTCTCTCTCGGCTGTGCAGCGTTCCTCGACCGCTTCTCGCGTTCCAGCATCTCGGATGGCCCGCCTTTTGCATTACGGCGGTGAGCTGCTCTAGCTCAACTCGCCTGCTCCTCCTTCGCACTCATCTCTTCTTTCGGGTCCGCAGGTCTGGCGGCGGGTCTCGGCTGGGGCGTGGCTGCTGAGGCCGTGCGGCGGACTACGACGCAACGGCCGGCGGATACAGCTGGTGCGTCTCTGCTTTTCAGCGGGGACAACCTCGAACGCCTCGTAGGCAAGCTCTCCAAGATGCGCGGAGCTGCCCTCAAGCTCGGCCAGTTCCTCAGCATACAAGGTAACAGATCCGGGGCCTATTCCGTTGTCAGGCGTCCGCTGATCTTGTCTCGCTTGCAGATACAAAGCAGCTTCCTCCACAAGTCGAAGCCGTCTTGCAGCGAGTGCAGAACAGCGCAAACTACATGCCCGAGTGGCAGACCGAGGTCAGCTGTCCGGCAAGAGTCCCGGATCGCCTTCAACTGACAGTTCGTTCCGTCGACAGCGGGTGCTGGCTCAGAACCTCGGTACCGACTGGCGCTCACACTTCAGCGAGTTCGACATGCGCCCATTCGCCGCTGCGTCGATTGGACAAGTACATGCTGCGACCTTACACCCGGATGGGCCACTCGCGCGTCGGTACGCGGGCGTCACTCAAGTGGCCGTCAAGGTGCAGTTTCCGGGCGTTCGCGAATCGATTACGAGCGACATCGGCACGCTTCGTTGGCTCCTCGTTGCGAGTGCGGCACTGCCCAGGGGCCTTTACCTCGATAACTCACTCACTGTGCTCGCTCGGGAACTCGACGACGAATGCGACTACGCTCGTGAAGCCGAGTGCGGCCGCAGGATGCGCGAACTCATCGGTGCTTCGTCTCTTGCCGGCGACTTCGCGGTTCCGCAAGTGATCGACGAGCTCTGTGGGCCTATGGTCCTGACGACTGAGATGATGCATGGGCGGCCGCTCAAGGATGTCCTGGGCAATACGCAAGAAACGCGTGACTGGGTGCGCAAAACCAGCCTCCACGTACTCAGAGTTGCTGGCCACGAATGCTAACCTCCGAGTTGCAGATTGGGACCCGCATTCTGCAGCTATGCATGCACGAGCTCTTCGAGTTCCGTCTCATGCAGACGGATCCGAACTGGAGCAACTTTCTCTTCAACGAGGCAACGCGCAAGGTGCGCACTTCGCTCTGTGCTTGTCGGCGTGCATTCTGGCGTTTTCTCATGCGACCGGTGTGCGTGCAGATCGAGCTCATCGACTTTGGGGCAACGCGCGACTACTCGGATACTTTTATGACACTATATGGACGACTGCTGGACGCTGCCGTCGACGGTGACCGCGAGATTGCGCTGCAGCTCTCGCGAGAGCTTGGTTATCTCACAGGCGATGAAAACGAGGTGCGCCGTTTGTCATCAGAGCTTGCCGTGTACTGACCTACCGGGAGCACTGCAGATAATGCTGGAGGCGCACCTCGATTCGCTCTTTGCGCTCGCCACGCCTTTCCGTGCCGATGCGCCGTCGCCATTCCCGTTTGGCCTTCTCGGACCGGGCATCACTTCCAAGATCCGCGCGCAAATCCCCATCATGCTCCGCCACCGCCTCACTCCGCCACCGTCAGAGACCTACAGCCTCAACCGCAAACTCAGCGGTGCTTTCCTTCTCTGCGAGCGACTCAACAGCCACGTTCCGGTGCACGCCTTGTGGAACGCAGTCAAGCAAGCACGGCATCCAGAGGACTAGGGCTGGAACGACGTCGACTGCATCTATCGCTGCAATACGGACTGGACGTAATCGTCGATCAGAGACGGCCATGCAGCTGCAGAGAGTTGCCATTCGTGAGTTCGGAGACATCGACGAATGTCGTAGACGGATGAGTTAAGCGCGCCTTCCTCGTCATAATTGGAAAAGTCGGCGGCGGTGGTTCGGGTGAAATCAAGGAACTGTGCGGGCACCAAGCAGCGTCTATACCTCTTGTCCGTATAGCAGCACGGGTCTCATTGTGACTCACGAGGTTCCATGTGTCTCGCGAAACGGCTCGCCCGCCTCGGTCAGTCAGGAAGGCGATCCAGGAGGCGAGATGTGTGGCGGGGAAGCTTGCGGCCGGGTCGAGAGGGATGAGAAGGTTCCACAGTTCTTGCGCAATCTCGAACTCTGCACAAGGCAGGTGAGCAGGAAGACGCGGCGAAGATCCCGAAAGAGCGAAACAGTGCTCACGGAGACTCTTTTGTCCCTCTGCTTTTGCATAGTCAAAGGCAAAAACGTAGATGCGCTTGAATCCTTCCGGGTCCGTGAGACGCGTTCGCAACGTCTCCATATACTGCCTTTGCTGCTCGAGCGAGTCGCACCTACTCGCACGGACGATCAGCGAGTTGCCGCGCTGACCGGAAGCGCAGAAAAAGGCCGCACCGCACAGTCTGCCACGCTTCAAACCACCCAGAGCGTGCGAATCGCCCCATGGTGGGCGCTTTGGTGAACCAGGCGAGGGCGAGCATGATCACGTCCTCCGGGTCGACGGCGAGGTCGGCACAGTAGCGCATGGTCCCGTCCATGCCGATCTCGTCAACATTGCTTTCGTCTGTAGCCAGTCCCTGTCAGCGCCCAGCAGAAGCGGCGTCATGACCAACAGCGCCCACCGCGGTACTGAGCCCACACATCTTCCAGGTTACGCGCGAGTGCTGCACTGCTCGACGCGCTCGTCTGTGCACTGGACGACGAGCGAGGATCGCTGTAGAAGGCGTCCAGGGCGGCGTCGAGGCGCCAAGCCGTGGCCTTCAGGAAGCGACTGGCCTCCGTCGTGCTGCAGCAGCCGATGTCAACAGCGGGCAATCGTACGAGTGCACCTCTGACTCACGATGCGCCAGTCACTGTGGCGAATTCGCGAGCGCGAGCGTCCTTGGCTGCCTTGCTGAGCGTACTCTGCGTCGAGGCGATTCCCGTCAGCAGCGGCGCACAATCAGGGCAATAACACGACGCGGAGGGAGACACGCACCATCCCCTTGAAGTTCGAATCACACTGAAAGTCCTTGAAACACAGAGACGCGTAGCTTGAGTTCGACACGGGAGCAATTCGGCGGGAGAGCAACGGTCGGTCGTAGCATCCGAAGATCTCTCTGACTCTGCGGCTTTCTTGTGTTCCGACTCGAATTGATATGGCAAGACTTTGCAGCGCAGAGTGCGGGCCTCAAGGTACTGGCGGACTAGGTGAACGCCGCACCCGCCTCTTGTACTCCGCCGGGCTTTCGTATTCGGCCTCACGCTGCGACCACATCCCTTTGCGCTTCAGCCTGCAGACCACGAGGCGGTCAGCTCCTCGACACGACTGCCGGAAAAGCAGCCATAACGGGACGTGCCTTGCGGCCCTCTCGAGGGCACGGAAATGCTCGAGGCGACCTCCGTGCATAGCTCCTGCCTGTTCATACACGGTCGCGACTGCGCGTGCGTAAATTGCGTGAGCGGTGCCTCAAAAAGCGGCAGGATGAACAAACACCGACGTCCTGCCTCCAGCAGCAGCTCAGAGACGTTGCGGCGGCGGATGTGGGGGAAGCGGCGGACGTAGACCATGGCAACGGCCCGTCCATAATGATCCTTGCCGAGAACTTCCATGTGAGCACGTCGCCCGGATAGCACTTGCGTGAGCCTGCAGGCAGAGGGCCACAGGGTGAGCGGCATTGACACATTGTCGACGAAATGGGCACGCGCCACTCAAAAGCCTCTTGCGAAAAAGGTTGCGCCGGCTTGCCAAAGTGCGCCATCTGCACGGGCGTGTCAGCGCAAACGCCGTCTGACGCACGGAAATGGCTCGAATGCTCACCTCCGGAGCATCGACGCCAGCTAAGCGTACAGCCAGTGTCTCTCCCGCAGTCTCTGTTGACCCGCGAGCGTCAGAGCACTACGAGTGCTGAAAACGCAGTGCCGTGAACGCACTGCTCTTACGTTTCGGTGGACGCAGCCATGGCCTGAGAGTCGGTTGGTGAAAGAAGCGGCAGCCGTCGGCGTCACCGACGCTGCAGGTGCAGGGGTTGCGTCTAAGCCTCGGGAGTGAGACCAGACGAGCCAAGAGTCTCGGACCTTGTGACAATACCTCGGAGGCGACGAGGGCTGTAGTCGAGGGGATGAACCAGGTCCTCGACGGAGCGGATGCGCCGGCCCCACCGGTGCCACACCCTGGAACCAGCGTAGATGACTGCAGCAGTTGTCGAGCACACCAACAGCGGATTGGTGGCGTCTAGACGCGTGCAGGCTTCTGCCCAGGGCCCGGACGATGGCTGTCGCGGTCGAGGTGAGGGAGCTACCTGACTGGAGCTGGCGAGCGAATCCTGCTTGTCCACGGTTGAGTTGTTCCACCAGGAGCTCAGCATGTCCTCGGACCGAGCTGCATGGAGGCCGACGAGCCGCGACAAGGCAGACAAGCAGCGGGACCCATCTGCTCGACGATGAGAGCCACGACTAGACGTGACGTGCTTCACCCGTTCGCCGCCTCACGCAGAGCCGTCCTTGCGAGCGATACACGAGTCCCTCGCGCGTTCGCGGCTCCCGAGCCCTGCGCCATCGTCAGCCCCGTCCTACCGGGACACCCTCACCGCCGCTCTCCACCAAGCCGACATGCTCTTCCGAGACTGGGACCGCTTTGCGCAAGCGTGCGATGTGCTGTGTCAACGGAGTACCCGTCAAGTAGGTCATCGCCTCGCCTCGTTTCCCCGAAGCCTTTGCTCACGCTCACCTGCACCCTCATCGCCCGATTCAGACTCGAGCATGCATCAGGTGGCGTCAGCAAACGGGCCTACTAGTCTTGCGCGTGACGGACGATCAGACTGTGCGTCGCTCACGGCAAGTCTCTTCCGTGAGGCGCACCATCCACTCACCAATACACCGAAACCTCGGCTCTGCAGTGCCTTACATTCAAAGCGCGCTCCAGCGTCTACCTGAACCGCTTCGACGCACTCAACCGGGCCCTGCTCCGCCAGTACCAGAACAAGCGGCGCGTAGCGCAATTGGCTGTCGAGGCGGGCTCGAGGCCCGAAGTGCAGGATGTGAGTGCGACCGTGGGCGCCGACGATGCGACGGCCGAGACAGCTACGGGAGGCGCAGCTGGGACGGGCAAGGCGAAGAAGCGCAAGGGGAAGAAGAAGACCAAGTAGAGACCGGAGGATCTCAGCGGAAACGAGCGAGTGGTAGTCATACAGCATTGAGAGCTTCGATGTGGCTCTCGTATAATGAGCGCCTGCTCATGCCTCTCAGACCTTCCGTTGCGCAAGGAGGGCCAGGAGACAGCTCAGCTTCACGTGCAGGGAAGAGGGGGCAGTCGGTGGCGGTGCACGCTCGTTCCGAGCTCGACGGCGGCTCGCTCGCGACCATCAACTCGGGTCGTTGCGCGAGGAGCTGCACGAGCTGCTGTTGCGCAGATGGTGCCCGAAGAGAAAGTCGCGGCCCAAGCAAGCGCCGCTGCGCCCGCAGGCACCACTCGTCTCCTCCTCACCGGCTTGCATCCCTCCGTCGCTGCACACCATCTCCGCCAGCATATCCTGGCCTGTCCGCCTACCGCTCCTGCTATCACCGACCTCAAGGTGCTCTCGCGAGCCTCGGGGGCTTCCCGCTGCATCGCGTTCGCCGGCTTCAAGACGCACGGGGATGCAGACCGTGTGCGACAATGGACCAGCGGTGCCTGGGTGGCCGGTGACAAGGGTGGTACGCGTATCAACGTCGACTGGGCCAAAGAGGTGCGTGAGGAGTGTTGCGCCGTGCTCGTTTATTCGCAAAAGAATCATCTCATGTGTGCTCGCCCCGATAGTCGCGCGACGCTCCTCCGCCGCACAAGCGTGTCCGAGTCTCGACTGCGGCAAGTACTGCGTCAACGGGGCGAGATGACCGCTTTGCCGACTTCCTCGCCGTCATGGCGCCGTCGCGTCGTTTCGACACTGTTGTCACGGACAATGCGAGCCTGGTCGCGGCCGCAAAGCCTTTCTCAGCTGCGCCGTTGGAGTCCTCCGCAGCAATCGAAGCGAACGCGCATGCTGCAACCGCTGCACGGGCGACACCTCCCAGCCCTCAGCGCAATGCTCAACCGGCCGCGCAAGACGGCGCTGCTCTGGATGAGACGCTCTCCGATGCCGATTACTTGGCTCGCCGCATGAAGCGCAAGCTCGCGGACGATGAGGTCGAGGACGATTATGCTCTTCCGGCTTCGGGATCGGCGGCCTGGGCGCAGGATGATGCGGCAGAGTCCGAACCCTTGCCGGGAATCGACGAGGTCAGTCGCTTCGTGGCGTTTTCTTCGGGTCACTTATCCGCTTTTGATACATGTTTATCTGACTTCAAGCGGTTGAGCAGATCCAGCCGTCGGGCGCGGCCTCCCAGTCTGCCGACGAGGCGACCAACGCAGATATCCTCCTTACCGGTCGTCTCTTCCTGCGCAATCTCCCGTTTGATACAACCGAAGCCGAGCTTTCCGACGTCTTTGGCGCACATGGGCACATCGAGCAAGTGCGTTGACTTCGCGTGTTAGCTCGGCGTTTCGAGCTTGCTGACCTCGCTCCTTCGCTGATGCAGGTTCATCTCCCACGCGACGCCGCCACGGGCCAGTCCAAAGGCCTCGCCTTCGTGACTTTCCGCCGACCAGCGGATGCCGTGGCAGCAAGGAAGGCGCTCGACGGCACAACCTTCCAGGGTCGTCTTCTCCACGTCCTGGCAGCGGTTGGTCGCGCCAGCAGGTCGGACGCTCGTGCTCGATTGGACACGTTCAAAGAGGCTCGGCTCGACGCTCGCAAGCAGGAATCGGGTCAGACGTTTACCTGGAGCGCATTGTATCTCAACGTGAGTGCAGCCACGTGACGCCCGGGCACACCGCTGACCTGCCTTTGCTGGCCTTGCAGGCTGACGCAGCGTTGGCTAGCGTTGCCGACCGCCTCGGCATCGCCAAGTCTGCGCTTCTCGACCCATCTTCGAGCGACCCGGCTGTAAAGGTTGCCCTTGCGGAGGCGCACACGCTTGCCGAGACGAAGCGATACTTCGAGGAAGTGAGTTTACGCGTTATCATTTCTTGCTGATACGGCCTCTCACGCTCCTTTTTCGCCAGCACCATGTGAATGTCGCAGCTTTCTCTCGGCCGGGTGCCCGTTCCGCGTCCACCATTCTCGTCAAGAACCTGCCGTTCGGGACAACATCTGCCTCGGTCCAGGCGCTGTTCGCTCCACACGGAGTCGTCAAGCGATTGCTCTTACCCCCTTCCGGCCTGATCGGCATCGTCGAGATGGAAGATGCGCTTGGTGCTGCCGCAGCATGGCGTGCACTCGCCTACAAGCAGTTTGGCAGCAGCGTTCTCTATCTGGAGAAGGCGCCCGCCGCGATCTGGTCGAGCGACAAGGTCGAGCGTCCTGCGACGCAGCCCCATCCGAGCCAGCCTGCCGCACCCGCGCAGACTCGTCCTGGTTCCGCCATCGACGAGTCCGACGATCCTTCCGTCGCAGGAGCGACTTTGTTTGTCAAGAACCTCAACTTTGCGACGACGACGCCTCGCCTACAAGCCGCGTTCGAATCGGTTCCCGAGTTCGCTTTCGCACGTGTCCAGACGAAATCCGATCCCGCGCGGCCCGGCCAGACCCTCAGCATGGGTTTCGGCTTTGTCGGTTTCCGCACGGTCGAGGCAGCTAAGTCGGCGCGGACGGCTCGCCAGGGCTTCGTCCTCGATGGACACGCACTCGACCTCCGCTTCGCTCAGCGCAATGCCGACCAGGTCGACGCATCAGGCAGTCGCAACAAGGCGAGCTCCACCTCGACCAAGCTCCTCGTGAAGAACATTCCCTTTGAGGCTACGCGCGCCGACCTGCGACAACTGTTCGGGTGAGTATTCACTTGTTCGCATGGCCGGGCGCCCGCTAAACCCCCGTCGCTACAGCGCATACGGTCAGCTCAAGTCAGTCCGGCTACCGCGCAAGATGGACAACAAGACGCGTGGATTCGCTTTTCTCGAGTTTGCTTCCCGCCGCGAGGCGGAGGCTGCTTTCGCCGCGCTCGAGCATACGCACCTGCTCGGTCGTCACCTCGTGCTGCAGTGGACCGATGGAGATGATTCGTCCGCAGTTGCGAGCAGCACTGGCCAGGGAATGGCCTCTCAGCGCGGCAGCAAGTCCAAGTTTGTCATGTGAGCGGGAAGGCGCGAATGTGCGTATTCCTCCGTTACCACCGATATGCCAGCATCAACCATGACTCACCTCAGCTGTCATTGCCCCGTTACAGACGGTGCGCCGCGCGACGCAGTGAGCGACCACTTTGGCACGGCTGGCCGCCCGGATCCGGCTTCCGCTCTTCGCCTTTCCTTCTCGCATGACTCCTTTCCCCGCCCTCTTCGTTGTGTACTGTCCGAGCTGTCTGCCGTGCCGACTACGATTCTTTGCAACTCGCATGGCTGTTCGTGTGCATCTGTTCGCGTGCACAAGCTCCCGTTCGTCCGAAGAGAGAGACAAAAGTGAGACGAGGATAAGGATAACATGGTAAATGGGTGACAGCTAAAGACCGCAACTTCTAGCTCCGTCGCAACAATCGGCCGGTGGCGCAAACGAAGGCGAAACCGCGAATGGCCGGGGGTGACAGGTGAAGGTAAGAAGAGGCGACCTGCCCAAGCGGAAGCGATGCAGGTACGTCAACAACGGTTCTGAGTTGGCGGCGTCGCTGAAGTAGCACGCAAAAGGTCCATACTCGCGGCCTGCAGGAACCCGTTCGGCCGCCGTAGGCACAGCAACGCGCACGCATGCGAGGCAGGACCGAGGGAGGGAAGGTTCGAAGACTCACGCAATAGCGAATGCGCACCTAGGCAATCGTGCACGACATGTACGAGACGATCTGGGGGTTGCGCTCCTCGTTGGCGAGCTCGGCGGCCTCGTCCTTGCGCGAGACGGTGCACGACATGTACGAGACGATCTGCGGGTTGCGCTCCTCGTTGACGTTGGCGGGGACAGCGACGTCCTGGGTCGAGGCGAGGGTGATGGGGGCCATGGTAACGAGTGTGGAGGGTCGCGAGCGAAGAGCGGGGCGAAGTCGGAGAGCGGATGAGGTGAAGAAGCAAGAGACTGGAGAGCGCTGTTCAGTCTGCTTTTGCTGGCCGCCGTGCGCAGCCACAATGGAAGCATCGAGCCTTTGTTCGCCCCTTGTCGCGCGAAGCGCATGCCGTGCGCCATTGATTGACTGGGCTGTCGAGGACAAAGGGACAAAGGGCAATACCCAGCTTCATCATCGCGCACGCGCACCGAGGTACGGCTGCACGTGCGGCAGTCTGCGTTCATCCAGTGGAAAGGCTTCGCAAGGCGACGAGCTGGCTGAGCCGAGAAGCACGCGTAGCTGCTGCCGCCCCGTGTAGCGCGATCTCATTGCGGAGGTTGCGCAGGGTCGTCACACGCGCGAGGAGAGCTGTACCTGCAATGGAAAGCAAATATCGTTTCTCGCTCAGGTTGCCGCACCGGACGGGCAACGGCCAGAGATCAACCTTGGACGCGTGGGAGCGACCCGAGCGAGGCGCGACGCTTGCAGTGCGCGACACTGCCGAACGTCCACTACCTCTGCTTCCACTCCCGTGCGCGGAATCCGAGCATGTCTCGTGCGCGCTGGACACCGGGCGATCTCGAAGCGCCGACTCTCACACCTTCACGCCCTGCCCCGCCGGTACCCGTCGCTGCGAGCGGCGCCTCGCCGCTCACATGGGCGTCCCACGCGGACGAGCACGCGAAGTCGCCAGCGTCACAGGGCGCCGGTGCACACAGCGACAGCCAGCACCCCGTCCACGACGCGTCGCGAACAATCGTGCGACGAGGGTGGGTGAGCGTCAAGGAGGATGGTCTGCGTGCGTGGATGTGGGGCAAGAATTGGCCCGTCTTGCGCGAGCAGACGCTGAGCTTCTGCGAAAGCGAGGTACGCTGCAATCCTGTCTCCGACGCCGCCCGCTCTCGGCGTTGGCCGCTTCCAGCACGTCCTCCTCGTTCCGCACTGACCCCTCGGCGCCCACTCTTTTGCGACGTCGCTCCAGACGAGCACGACGACTCCGTCGACGACCATCGAGCTGTCCGACGTCCCGTCCGTCACCCGCGAGGATCTCAAGCCCTTCTGCCTTGCCATCGCGACCACCGCCCGCCCGTTCGGACGAGGAGCGGTATGCCTGGATGGACGACATCTACGTCCGCTCGTCCCTCATGGTTCGTCCAACAGGTCCACGTTGGCGTTGTTTGCGCGTCTTCTCTCCGCTTGAGTGGCTTTGCCATGCCTCACTCCGACGACAGGCTGCCTGGTCCCGACTGCCCGAGTGATACCGTTCGGTTTGCTTGAATGTCGCGTTGCACTCGCTGCTTCGCCAGAGTGTCTCGCCCAGATTCGCTTGCGCTGGCACATCGTCTTCTCTCGTGTCGGGCTTCCAAATTTGCCTCAGATGAGGCGGCCCAGTCCCAGTCGCTGACTCGCGAATGATTTTTACTCGTGCTAGAGTGGCATGACCGGCGCTGACAGCTCTCGCACCTTCCCCTGACATGAAGCATGGAGCTTGGAGGATGCGCACCCGACTTCGCATTGACTTCGCACATTACCGATCATGGCACTGCCCCGATCACCTACTGAATCGCCCAGCTGTTGTTGAGTATAAGCACCGGTGGTCCCCTCTAAACAGGAGCCCTTCGCACCAGCTCTCCTGCTTTCGAGGCTTTGTCCAGAGTGGTACGCGGCGGCCTTTGCTCGACATCTGTTGCTCCAGCTTCTTGCTTTACAGGCTCGCTACCGCTACGAGACAACACGCTGCAAGGTGTCTTCCGTGCCTCCGAATTCCCACACGGCCTGCCGCCCATTTGCAGCCGGACCGTCGCTTTCTCGGATGTGCGCCGCAAGCATGCATTCGATGACCCCGGCAGCGGGATGTGCTCGTGGTGGACGATGCGTGCAATGATAGAGAAATGACTGTCACGTCTCTCTCGGCCGCGGCACAGCTTGTCCGGGCGTCTGCATCGCGGTGCAGTCTTCGTCTTTGCCGCGTGCCCACCCGACGCAACTTCCCGAGGCTTACCATCTGACTCGGTTTCTGCGAAAATGAACTCTCGTTCCCGATCGACATGGCAGAGGAGTGTGAGGGCAATGCGCGCAAGATGGTTCCAACACGAGGAGACGGCGACGACGACGTTGGACGAGTAGCTATAGATGTTGGAGGGGAGATACACGGACGATCTTCAAGTCTAAGTGGTATTTAGCTGATGAGACGGGCGCGATAAACAGGATGCTAGGCGATGCGAGGGTCGAGGCTGTATGGAGAAGGCGACATGCGGGATAGTGAGGATGACGGAAGCAGCAGACGAGGCGCGGAAGAGATGGTACAGGAAACGTGAGGGAAGAATCGAATCAAGCCAACAGGAAGCACGGCGACAACGAGAGAGTGATAAAATTAGGGGAAGGGCGCGGGAGAGCGCGGCGGCCTCAGAGCGCCATCTGCTCATCCCGTGCGGGTGCCGGCACCCGCGTGTAGAAGCCCGTCGACGGCGGGAGCGGGAACGCATAGTCCTCGGTCTCGACGTCGTGGTCGTCCATCTCGGCGGGGAGGACGACGGGCGCAGGGAGCTCGACGTGGTACGACGCCTGCTGGTCGCGGCACGCGTCGGCCCAGTCGTCGCTCCAGATCGGGTAGTAGGCCGTGTACGCCGCCTTTGTGCCCGCGCTCAGCGTCGACGACGTCGACTCGTTCGACGCGCACGGGCGGTCGAGCGTCAGGTCCGTGAAGGTCCGGACCGGAACGGGCTCGTCCTCGCCGGCGATGCGGACCTTGTTGTTCGGCGCGTAGCCGATCGCAGCTGCCTGCGCGGCGGTAAAGGGAGGAATGCCGGTCGGCGTCGCGGGCTGCGACGAGTTGCCGGAAGACGAAGACGAAGAGTCGTTGGACGGCTTTCTCCGCCGCGAGTTGGGCAGTTGCCGTGCTGCGCCACGAGGAGAGCGGCGAGGCGAGGTGCGGCGGCGGGAAGTCGGAGTGACGGGAGAAGGCGGCGTCTGGAACAGGTCGTCCTCGTCGTGGCTGCGGCTGCGGTACTGCTCGAACGAAGCGCGAGACTGCGGCGGAGGCGTTGACGGCGCGTCGACGCGCTTGCGCCGCGAGGTGGGAGACCGAGGAGGCGGGTTGATGGGCGCGGGCGGCTCGCGAGGAACGCGGCGAGGAGTGGCGGGCGGCGTGAGCGGCGTCTTGCGACTCGGCTGAGTCGGCGTTGCGGGCGAAGAGTAGTCGTCGGCTGCGAGGGTAGATCGCAAGTCAGTCTCAGTCTGTCGCGGATTGTAATTTGGAAAGAAGAACGCACCCTTGGCCCAGGGCGTGGTCGGTGCCCGGATCTCGAGAATGTCCTCCTCGCCCTCGATGTCCTGCATCGCGTCCTCGTACTCGCCCTCTTCCTCCTCCTCGTACAGCACATGCTGCTGCTGCTGCTGCTCGGCGCGGCGCTGCTGCTCCGCAGCGGCATACAGCGCCTCCTGCTCCTCGAGCTGCGAGCGCGCGCTCTTGCCGCTCTGCGCAAACGCGCGCGCCGCCTCCTTGGTAGCGCGCGAAGCGTGCCGCAGTTCGTCCTCGCTCATGACGAACGTGCGCACACTGAGGATCTCGCGGCGGAGGTCGGCGAGCGAGATGCGCGCCTGCGGGTTGAGCGCAAAGATGCGCTTGAGGATCCGGTTCGTGTGCTCCGAGATGGGGAGGATCGAGCGCAGGAAGTCGGGGTTGCCGAGGTAGGCGCAGAACGTCTCGTCCGACGGGCACGCCTGCTTCCACGGGTTGCGCCCGCAGGTTAGGTTGACGAGGATGACGCCGAGCGACCAGATGTCGTTGTGCGGTGTCGAGTAGGTGGCGAGGCGCTGAAAGAGGCCGCCTTGGCATTCTGTAGACGCGGGAGATCGTCAGAACGCGGGCGGGACGAGGAGCCGACGGGAGGAGACGAACCTGGCGACATGTAGAAAGTGCTGCCGCAGCCAAAGTCGCCGCTTGTGCGCTCGCCCGTTGCAAGACCGAAGTCGGCGAGCATGACCTTCTTACCGCCATCGAGGCAGAGAATGTTCTCGGGCTTGAGGTCGCGGTGGTAGATGCGGTTGGCGTGGCAGTACTCGACGGCGTCGACGATTTGGAGGAAGACGCGGCGGATGAGCTCGTCGTCGCCGAGATACCGCTGACGCTCGGTGATCATGCCAAAGAGGTCGCCCTCGTCGCAGAACTCGAGCACGACGAACGTGCACGTCTCGTCGTCGATCGTGCTGTACAGGGTGACGACGTTCGGGTGGCCCGATGCGCGCTCGTGCAGCTTCATCTCGCGCTGCTGGAAGCTGCGCTGACGCGTGTCGAGGCCGATCTTGTTCAAGCATTTGACGGCGTAGAGCGGGAGGTTGCCCAGCTCAGGGTGTGCCCGCGAGGTCGGGTACGGCGTCGGCTGCGCAGCGATGTCGCGCGCAAGGTAGACGACGCCGTAGGCGCCGAGGCCCAGGATCGAGACAAACTCGAGGTGCGAGACGCGGTCGGGCGTCGAGTTGTCGATGACCTGCCCGATGAGGTTCTGCGAGTGCGACGAGTTGTTTGCCGCCATGGCCGCCTGCGCCTGCGCAAACGAGTTCTGCTCGGGCAACAGCTCGGGCTCGACGGGTGCTGGCGGTGCTGGTGCGGGGGCTGCGGCGGCGAAAGTGGGCTGCGGCGGAGGTGAGGGCGAACGCGGCGGGAAGAGGTAGGTCGGGCTCGCGGCCGCCTTGGCCGCGTGGTGCGGTGCGGGGGACGTCGCGGGCGAGGAGGGCGAGGCAAAGGCGGGCTGGAGGTGCGAGTCGGACGAGGTGAAGGACGACTGGGACGACGACGAGGGCGACGAGAGGCTCGAGGCGGAGCCGGTGCTCACGCTTGCGCTCGTGCTCGCCTGGGAGGCGACGTGTGCGTGCATGGTGAAGGGCGACACAAAGCCAAAGAGCGACATGGAGCGACTCGGGCGCCAAGAGGTAATGCGAGGCGAGGTCCGGCGGGATCGACGCCGAGCTGTGTCAGGCGAGATGGCGGCGGTCGCGGGCGATGCTGCCGGGGCGGGTCGGGCCTGCTGGACGGTGGAACGAGCGAGTGCGGGCGCTGGCGGGCGTCGGGCGGGCGCAGGCGGGGGGAGGACGGGCCGGGGACGGCGGGCGGAGAAGGCGAGAGGCGATGAAGCTGCCACAGGCCCGGGGCAAGGCACACGAGAGAGCGACGGGGACACAGAGAGGGAGAAGGGGGCAGAGCAGCGTCGGGCGGCACACGGTCGCGCTGGCCAGACACAAACACAGTCCAAGCCCGCTCTCGGGGCGAAGCAGCGCTGTCCCAGGCGAGGGGGCAGGCGAGACGAGTCGCACTCCGGAAGAGGAAGTGCCAGGCACCGCGGCCCGCACCCGCCCCTGCGACCTGCCCCGGACTCTGTCCCTTTCCCCTGCCCTTTCGCCCCCCGTCAGTTTCGCGCCTCGCCCCGATCCCCGCCTCGCGCGCTTCCCGACAACGTCGACGTCGAGCAACGGGCGGGCGCCGCAGCTGCACTCTGTCGTCCGCGCACTCACAGGCGCATTCTCCTCAGCTACCCTGCTTCTTCTTTCGCTTCGACCGCACGAGAGCCTCCAGGCATCTTGGAGTGCCCTGCTCGTCCTCGTCGTCGGTCGTCCGGTGCTCTTTCCTTTCTGCGCGTCCTTGCTCTTTGTTCCAAGTCCTCTTCCGCTTTGCCGCTGTGTGCACCTGACAGCAGGCTCTTGTTGACTGGCTGAGCGCGCAACCACTCCGTTGCGTTGTATGTCACCTGCTGGCGCCCACGCGAGGCCCGCCTCGTACCTCGTCAGTTGCTGTTCCGGACATCTCTTCCCGGCTGCTCTTTCGCTTGCGGCTGGCACTGTTTCTCCTCAGAGCAATCGACGGACGAAACAGCCCCGGCACCGAGTACGCAGATCCGCGGTGCTGTTATGAGTGGATCTGCGGGCCTCGACCCACGCAACCGCCCGCCGCCTTCCCAAGCAACCTTGTCGTCTCGCCGCCGCGCCGCTCGAGCCGGAAACGGCCCGCAACAAGGCTTCATTAACCTTGTCGGGGCTCACGCTCACGAGATCTGCGGAAAGCTCTGGCGATGCCGCGATTCGCAACGGCCGCTTCATTCGCCAAAGACCACCTTCCTCGCTTGGACTTCCGCTCGCGCTCCGTTCTCCAGCTATGCACTTTGCATGACAGTCGACTCTGTGCGCGGCACAGCGCGAGACGGCTCGTTGCTAGCCCAGGCCGCGCAGGTTTTGTGCGCACTGCGATTAAAAGCTCCGGTTCATTCTTCAGCTGGCGATCACTCTGCCCGGCCTCCCCGACACGCAGGCAAAGGCTAGATTACGTCGAGTGTCTTCAACCAGGACGAGCCACCCTATGCACATTTCCGGGATCATGGACGCGGCGACAAAGACACGCTCTCGTCGGGTGCACCTTCCCGAGTCGGAAGAGGCCTTATTCGCTCGCCTCCTCGCCGGCGTTCTGGATCCTCTCGCTTGCTGGGCAGGCTCCACCCTCATTCTGCCAGTCTGAACGAAGTGCACGAGAACGGCAGCTTGACATGTCGATTGCTCCGCTGCTGTCCGAGACGTGCACCCGGCCGCTCATTCAAAGCCCGAGGCCCCCGAAGATTCGGCGGCCTCGCCCGACTCGCCAGCCTGGCGATCTGCAGAAGCTCGTCGCAGAACATGGGCGACGTGTCCATGAAGTGCGGTGGCTCGACAGGGGTGAAACGTCGTGCTCACTACTCTACCGCTCCCCGCGCTTTGCTTGTAGGGCTTGCCCGCAGTCAAATGTACTCTAGCGCTGCTATTCGCAGCGTGTTTTCCTGATTTGCTCAGAAGAAGCCCAAGTGGTGCATGCGGCGAGAGACTGTCGGAGTTCTAATGGTGCTACATGCCAGACTGCGCGGACCGCGAGTCTTGGTGAGCCAAAGTTGGTACCGCATTGTCGAGGTTCCGCTCGAGAGCTCGCCAGATCGGCATTGCAGGGCATAGGAGTTGATCCGCCGAGGACAAAGAACGACGAGGCGGGAAAGCAGTCCTTCTCGCTCGCGCAACGGCTCCTCGCCGTCTGTGCGCATCTGGCTGCCATGCGAAGATTAGAGGCACTCTACGCCAAGCTCCAATGCTTCTCGCGCCGTTGCAACGGGGACGACCAGCCCTCTCCCCCGGCTCAGTTGGACCTTCTCAACCGCCGCTCACCATCTTTTCGCTCGCTTTCACCGTGCCTGTCGACATTCTTCGATTGCATGTCCATGCTGAATCGACCCTTTGTCTTCGCTCGCCATGCCTCGCTATCCGCACGGTCCGCGGAAGCCTTCGACAGGTCAACCCTGACCGCTGGCCGGGACATTGCTAGTCGCGACGCGACGCGTCAATGTCTCATCTGTGCATCGCAAGCTCGCGGCCTCCCGTCATCCGCTTTTCCTTCCCGCCGGCCACGAGCCTCGCGTTCCTCCTCGACGTCAGGCTCAAAGTCCGCACGCTACGATGCCCTCTGTCTTTCTCGTCCGCTCGGTCGGCACGGCATCGCCCGCCTGCCGCGGCTCGCTCCCGCACCGCAGTCGATCGTGGCAATGCGCCTGACTTTCCTGCATGGTCCTTGTTGACGACGGGGAGGATGAGAGGGCTGACCGCGCAATCAGCGGGTCCCGACTTCGCAAGCGAGCTGGAGATCGCCTCTTTACGATCGAGCAGGCGCAGCCAAGGGGTCGTACCGTATCGCCCTGCGATGGAGAGGTGGCTCTCAGTCCGGCCTTATCCCCCTCGCCGACCGAAATGGTTCGGCCTTGCTTCGCTGGCGCCTGTTCTCTGCCACGCTCGCAATCCGCGTGCCATCTCCGACGAAGCCACGATCGCAGTCTCCGCAGGACAGCGGAGAGGGTTCTTGATCCGAGCGCACGAAACGCCTTTCGGGTTGTTGCGCCGGCCTTCCCTCTCCATCGCCTCGCTTGCTGCACCTGCTCGTTCGGCCAGGTCTGCTCTCTCGGGTGCTGCACTTGGGCATCGAGCGCCGACCGAGGTCGGCGCGATGATATTCGGTGAGAGCCGTATTCCTCGCCCGCTTCGCGCTCTGCTCGTCCTCCTCGTTCTCGACTGCACGGTGTCAGCTGTACCGCTCTGCGAGGCCATCCGAGCAGCTGACCAGACGATCCTTGCCGCGCCTCTGCCCGTCCAGCTCGGACAAGCCTCCCGCCCGAAAGGCTCGCAACCGCTGTCGCATCCTGCGCCGATCTCGGTCGCTGGGCTCGTCGATCACGTCTATCTCGCTTCCTCCGCTCTCTCGCTCGATGCTCTTTCGGGCCGTTCTCGGCTGCTCTGGAAGTCAATTGCTCGCTTCCGCTCGTGCATTTCCGCCCGCCGGTACCCACGTGACTTTGCGACCCTCTCGAGCCGTTGTCGAGCGGGACTGGCGCAGCCTTCTCGATTGCCGCGTGGGGTTTGCGAGGCGCAACGCATCTGCCTGCGGCTCCAGTGTCACGGCGGCCGAGATGCGCCGCCGCGCAGCGTTGCCGTCGGGAAGCATCAGGTCGCAAGACCAGGCAGCAGGCGCGAGGTTGGCAGACGAGGGCGAGACTGGTCTGCTTCAGTCATCAGGCTCGATACATCGTCGTCGACGTGACACCAGTCTCGTCGCTGCGCTGATTGCAGATTGAGAGCTACTCGGCGAGAGCTCGACAGCGACGACTGAGACTCTTCTGACTGAACGGCTTGCCGTCGCATGCCTGGTAAGACAACTCTTGAGCAGCTGAGCCGACTCCTTGGTCATGCAGCTAATTGCATCGGGCGGCTTGACAAGGCATGCATATGCCCTGTCAGCGCGATGATGTCGAAGCGGTCCAGCAATTTGCCAGCGTCCGCATAGCCAGACTATGCGGTGCTTGGGACAAGACGTCTGCGAGACGACAACTCAGCGTGCTGCGAGTAGACAAGCCGGCGAAGGGCAAGCGACCAACCGGTGCAGAACGCTTCGCCTAGAATGGCGGACGAGCATCATGGCCGCCCGCTCTGCCGAGGTCGCCACCGTCCATGGCCATTCTGCGAGTAGGAAGAAAAGCAACTCGACAGGTATGTGAGACTCGAAGCAGAGGTGCAACGAACATCGTAGCTGGTGATGTGCAGGAGCTGCTCCTGCGAGAGAAACCCGGCTTCACGCTGAAAGCCGTCGTGCAGCCGCTGTGCCCCAGCTTAGAAGGAATGAGCTGAAAGAACAGTCTGAAGCAACAGGGGACCGGCAGCGGGAAGCTTGGCGGCACCACAAGCGCCGAGAGCCCGTAGCTGATGAGGAGGTGAGGCGGGAGATGCAGCGCAAGCCGGTCCTATGTAGCTCGTAAGTCGGTCCAGACATACGTTGCCGGCAGTACGTATGTCCAAGCAGCGTTCGCGAGCTGCCAGTGTAAGCAGCACAAGGTCGACCCGAAGCTCAAGGGAGAGGAGGGGGATTGGGAGCGACCGCATTACCCGCTGCTACAGAGCGTGTTGCGATGGGGCTGAGACGTCGCAGAGCAGACCAACCTGCCGCACCAACCAGCCCAGATGCTGCTCCCGGCGCCGGCTCCTCTTCGAAGAACCGCCGCCCCACATCCTCGCCTACGCCCTCGTCTTCCTCGCGAGCGAGCCGTGCACGCTTCGCATTGGCCGTAATCCCTCTGCTCGGCCTCGCGTGGCTATACCTCACCCGGACGAGCGGGCCGAAGCAGCTCGCCTCGCACTTCGCCATCTGCTCGCCGCGCAATGGCTCGCAAATCATCACGATGGACGAGTCGGACGGCGGGGCGCACCTACGTGTACAGTGCGTCGTGTTCGAAGCAGGAAAGGTTGTGGGAAGAGGCAGCCTGGCAGAGGTCAGGAGCGAGTGGGGGGACCTCGATACGACGGGACAGGGCATTGGGAGGCGCGGAGGCGTGCGCATCCACTACATCAAGCACGGTCAGACAGTGCTACCGGGCCTGTATGCTTGCGCCTTCCAGTCACGCGGATGAAAAGCCTGACAGGCTGTCTACGCAGGATTGATGCACACGCACATGTGCTGCAGCAGGGCGAGGCTTCAACGGCTGTGAACCTTGTCGGAGCGACGTCGGTGCAGGGTGAGTGACGGAGTGATGTCTCCCGTTCGAGTGAGGCGCTGACCTTTCGTCTTTCTCCCGCAGAGGTGGTCGACCGCATCGCTCGTTTCGTCGATGCCGATCCAGAGCTGCAAGCCGACCGCAGCCGCTTCATCCTCGGCCTGGGATGGGACCAGACCAAGTATGCAGACACGGGACGCGAGTTCCCGACTGCCGTGCGTCCCCTTCACTTGCCATGCCCCTCGTCTCGCTGACAATTGCTCCCGTAGGACGACCTTGAACGTGATCCACGACTCGCTGGACGGCCAATTTACCTGAAGCGGAGTATGTACGGTCACTCTCGCTCTATGAGAGCCTGACCTGATCCGTCACCTGGTCTCTCGTTCCAGTCGACGTGCACGCTCTGTGGGTCTCGCCTGCAGTCCTTCAGCTGCTCCCGCCCGACTTGCCGATCAGAGTGCCAGGAGGCGAGATCGTGCGTCTGCCGGACGGCCGACCAAGCGGCGTTTTCCTTGACAATGCGATGGGCTACATCAGCAAGTCCCGCCTCTTTGCCCTCCTCGTCGCAGCGGTCTGACTTCGCCTCTTCCCACGCCCAGCCGCCGTTGTCCCACCTTGGACGACGTCCTCCCGTATGCGCTTTCTCCGCGCCACGGCGCTCTCGATGCTCTCGTCAGGCCTCACGTCCGTGCACGACGCGGCCCTCTCGCCCGCGGACGTGCGCTTCCTCCGCGCGCTCGACGAGCAGCACCGCATGCCCGTACGCGTGTATGGCTTCGTCGGGTGCGAGCCGACCAACAGCTGGTGTGGAGACGACGAGGGGGTCGAGAGGTATGAGGGCGACCGGTTCACGGTCAGGTGCGTTGCGCGACGTCCGTTGTTCTGTGCGCACAGCGCGCTCGAATCTTGACAAGCTCGCGTGTTTGCAGGGCGGCGAAGATCTTCACCGATGGCGCACTCGGCTCGTGGGGCGCAGCGATGCACGAGCCCTATTCCGGCACGTTGAGGAGAGGCTCATGCAACTAGTTAGCGCCGCTCACGAGCTGACCCGGTTTGTCACCTCATCCTCCACTAACAGACGCTCCGGACAAGAAGGGCTTCCTGATTACCGAGGAGAACGAACTGCGAGAGTTGATTGGGAAGGTGCGTTCCGAGTCTGCGTTCTCCGAGCCCACTCCTCCGTTGGTCCACGCAGCTGACCATCGCCTTCACACGATGTAGTGGATCGCCAAGGTCAGCCAACCCGCTAGCCCACCATGAGCTCCTCCCGGCCGACCCCACCGTCTCATCCGCCTCGCGCCCGCAGGGTTTCCAAGTCAACTCGCACGGGATCGGCGACCGCGCCAACACGGCCGTGCTCGACATCTACGAGTCGGTCCTGCGCAACCTCACGCGCGCCGACGGGCGCGACCCGGGCGACGACGCCGAGGTGCGCAGGACGCAGCGCGAGTGGAGGTTGAGGGTCGAGCATGCGCAGATCATGGTGCGTGGCGCCCGCTTGACGGTCGAACGAGTCTTTGGTGCTCGGGAGGGCCAAGAGAGCTGACAAGCGGTATCATGTACAGACACCGGGAGACATTGAGCGGATGGGCCGGCTTGGCATCATCGCCTCGTTCCAGCCGACGCATGGTGCGTGTCCGATATCGTCTCGCCTCGACAACCACCCTGACCGTGCTGAACCTCTTCCTCGGTGCTTTGCAGCCACGAGCGACATGGCCTATGCCGAGACTCGGCTGGGTCCCGAGCGGATCAAGGGCGCATACGCCTGGCGCTCGCTGCTCAAGTGCGTCTTTAATTCGGTCCTTGCAGCACGCGCTCAAGCTCGCCTTCTGCGCTTGACTGTTGTACGGGGTGCCGAGCACTGACGCGCCGACACCTTTCCCCCAAGAGCCGGCGCACCTTACGCTCTCGGGTCCGACTTTCCCGTCGAGGCGGTCAACCCGTTCCTCGGGATCTACGCCGCCGTCACGCGCAAGTGGGCGGACGGAGGGCGCGCGGGCGACTCGCCGCACGGCGAAGAAGGCTGGTGCGTTGTTGCATCTCCCTCCCTCGAGGGATGGAGCAAGGATGCGTACTGACACACGGCGCGCGACGCCTCTGTACAGGTACCCCGCCGAGCGCCTCACGCCGCTCGAGGCCCTGCGCGGGTTCACGACCTCTGCAGCGTACGCCGCGTTCCAGTCGGACGAGGTCGGGTCGCTCGCGGTCGGGAAGCACGCCGACTTTATCGTCGTCGACGGCGACCCGCTCGTGCTCGGGACGGCGGTCGCGGGCGAGAGTGGGGACGAGCGGAGGGAGCGGGAGCGGAGGTTGAGGGAGATGAAGGTGCTGACGACGGTGGTGGGTGGGACGGTCATGAGCGGACGAGGGTTTTAGGGAGACGGGCGGATGACGATGACGGGATGAGATGCGGGTTGACGAGGTGGAGAAAAGGGGGCACAGACCCTGATCGAGGGGGACACGGGGGAGGGAGGCAGAGAGCGGGGGAAGAAGAGGGCGGCGTCCGCAGCAAGACGAATGCGCTCCGTTCTGTCGACCCAACTTGCGCTGCCTGGCTCGAGAGTGTGCGACAGTGTGCGAGTGCCTGTAGCCTAGATCTGCAGTCCACCTGTCTCTTCTTCGGCTGCTCCGTTCGAGGTGAGCACACGCCCATCTCGCATCTCGCCGTCGCCATGCCATTCCGCGGTGCACCCTCGCGCAGCCGCAGCGTGTGTGCGCGAGCAGAGCACACTCCGAGCGTGCACTCATTCAGTCACGCCGCACAGCCCGTCTCGCCTCCCCTCGACCCGCCGACTTCCCCTTGTCCCGAACCCTCCCCGACCCGCTGCTGCGCCTTCGCCCCCGTCTGCTGGCTCAGCGGGACCCACCACACTCGATTTCGGCACACTAGACGCGTGCTGGGCCACTGTGACCTGCGCGAAAGGCGCTGTGAGGTGCGTCATCGTGCTCGCCTGCACCGGTGGAGGTGGACCGTTGGATGCGCAGCTGGAGCCGGCGGGGCAGGAGAGGGTGACAGGAGGGCTGCTGAGTGCGCAGGAGGAGCTGGATAGGGGCTGCGGAGAGCTTGCGCCCACCACAGACGAGGCGCTGCTCCTGCTCCTGCTCATGCAGCTCGTGCGACCCGTCCTTCCAGTAGCACACGGCTCACGAGCGCTCTCCCTTGTCCCGTAGACGCCAACGCATACTCCACAGCTCGCCGCTGACCCCGGAACCGCCTCCCGCCTGACCCCGCCAGCACCTCGTCCACCATGTCTGCCGCGCAGAATGCGACGTCCGACCTCATCGAGTCGTTCAACCAGAAGCTGAATTCGGTCGCGCCCGGCGCCGTCGGCATCCAGTTGGCCTTGATGGTCGGCGTCGGCCTCGTCGCGCTCGGCGCCTTCTCACTCCTGCGCCCCAACAACTCGGTCGTCTACCAGCCAAAGGTCAAGTACGCCGCCGACGAGAAGCGCCCGCCGAAACTTGGCAAGGGCTTCTTCGACTGGATCGTGCCCGTCGTCAAGACGGGCGAGCAGGAGATGATGGCGACCATCGGGCTCGACTCGGTCGCGTACCTGCGCTTCCTACGCATGTGCCGCAACAGTGAGTCCGGCCGCTCCGCGCTCAAGTTTCTGCGTGGCACAGAGCGCACATGCGCTGCGCAGTAGCCGCGCTGGATCATACGTCGTCTGACTCGTCTCGCTCGCAGTGTTCCTCTGCATCGCTGGCCTGTGCTGCGCCGTCCTGATCCCGATCAACGTCGCCTACAACCTCAATTACGTCAACAGTAACAGCCGCAACTACCTCCTCATGCTCACCATGAGCAAGGTCCGCTCGAACTGGCTCTGGGCGCACGTCGTCGTCACCTACGTCGTCACCGCCATGGCGTTCTACTTCATCTGGCGAAACTACTCGGTCGGTCCACTCGCCCGGCTCCTTGCACGACTGTGCTGACCTGTCAAGTCCCGCAGATCGTCGTCAAGCTCCGCTGGCAGTGGTTCCGCTCGCCTGCGTACCAGGACATGCTCTATGCCCGCTCGCTCATGGTACGTCTCCACCGTCTGCACACTCCATCGAGGTCATCTGCTCACCTGGTACCGCGCGCAGGTCACGCACGTCGCCAAGAAGTACCAAACCGACGCCGGGCTCGCCGGCCTCCTCGCGTCGCTCAACATCCCCTACCCGACGACAGCCGTGCACATCGGGCGGCGCGTCGGCGCTCTGCCGGCGCTCATCAAGAAGCACAACGAGACCGTCAAGGAGCTCGAAGAGGTCCTCACGACCTACTTGCGCCACCCGGACCACGTCCCGACGAGCAGGCCGACCAAGAGGATCGGCGGCAAGTTTGGGCTCGGGGGACAGACGGTCGACTCGATTGGTGAGACGTTTACTGATTCAGGAGCATGGACAGGAGAGGGCAGGAGCTGACGAGGATTGGTGCGCGAACAGACTACCTTACGGAGAAGATCAAGCGGCTCGAGGAGCGTATCGAGGTGCGCCCTGGCGCCACTTCTTGAATTCGTTGTCATGCGATGCTGACCGTCGTGTTCGAGCCCGGCAGGCTGCACGTGCGCAAATTCACGAACGAAAGCCAGAGAACTACGGGTTCGCGTCGTTCGTGAGTTTGACTGCCTTCCGCGCCTGCGTTTCGATGGGTGTGCATGCATCTCAGATGAGATGCTCGGGGTACCGGAGGAATTTGGCGTCAGACTCACGCCGCGTTCCCGCAGGAATCGGTTCCGTACGCCCACATCGTCGCCAAGACGCTCCTCGGCAAGCGGCGCCACAACGCCTACTTTGAGCTCGCGCCCCAGCCGTCCGACCTCATCTGGGAGAACCTGACCATGTCGCCCGCGGCGCGCACCAAGAACAAGTTCTTCGGCGGCCTCCTCCTCGTCCTCCTCTGTGGCTTGTACACCATCCCGCTCGTTGCCGTCTCGCTCCTTGCCAACTTGGCTGCGCTGTACGTCGTTCGCGCACCTCGGGCTTGTCGGTCTCAGAATCAGGCTCATCCTGGACGGCGTCCTGCAGGTCTGCCTACGTTGACTTTATCGACGCGTGGGTTCGCGACTACCCGTGGCTCTTCTCCGCATTCGTCGGTGCGTGCTGTTCATCCCGTCAGCACTACGCGCAACGAGGCAGAGTCGCTGACCTCCGAACGTTGTTTGCTCGCGCAGGTATCGTGCCTCCGGTTCTCACCCTCCTGCTGCAGATGATTCTGCCTATGATCATCCGGTGCGTTGAGCGTCGTTCCAGCCTCGTGAGTGCATCTCACTCATTCATCCACATCTGCAGCTGGATCGCCTCGCTTCAGGGCGCGACCACGCACTCGCAGTCGGACCGCATCGTCACCGCGCGCTACTCGGCCTTCCTCTTCATCACTCAATTCATCATCTTCTCGCTCCTCGGTGTCATCTTCCAAATCGGTACGCGCTTGTTCGATTCCCGGTCTAGGCCGCTCCTGACGCAACGCCATCCGCAGTCTCGCAGGTCGTGCTCGAGCTCCAGGGCCACGCTTCGACGAGCAAGATCTTCGACTACCTCGAAACGATCCCGCAGCAGCTGCAGAACACATACATGATCCAGAGCAACTGTACGCGCGACCCGAATCCGTTCCGCCAGCCTCGCACGCGCTAACCCTCCGCCTTCGGCAGACTGGCTCACGGTCTTCCCGCTTCGCGGCGCCTCGGCCTGCTTCGACCTCGCGCAGATCATCTCGCTCCTCCTCGTGTGGGTCAAGACGCACTTCTTCGGGCGCACGCCTCGCGAGATCCGCGAAGCGACCAAGCCGCCCTTCTTCGACTTCCCCGTCTACTACTCCAACTCGCTCCTCCTCGTCGTTGTCGCGCTCGTCTACGCGCCCATCGCCCCGCTCGTTGCGCTCTTCGGTGTCGGAGCATTCGCGATCCAGTACTGGGTCAGCAAGTATAACCTCCTCTATGTCGCGGTCCCGCGCAGCGAGACGGGCGGGCGCCTGTGGAACGTCGCCATTAACCGCTGCCTTATGGCGCTGGTGCGTAGAGTGTCGATGCTTCGGCAGTGGAGAAGTGGTTGACCCCTTTGTGCTTCGTAGATCCTCATGCACATCTTCATGGGCGTTTCGATCGGCCTGCAGACGAAGCGGTGGCTCTATGCCGTGATCCTGTGCGTCCATGCTCTCCGAACACCGCCTTCTCACTGACAGTGGTCGCCGCCTGCGCAGCGTCCCGCCCATTGTCGCCGTTTGCATCTTCAAGGTGTTCCTCGACCGCTCCTTCCGCGACCGCTTCCGGTGGTACATCCCCGGCGAGGCCGAGATGGCCGCCGTGCACATGCACCACGCCGATGCGCGCAAGAACCGCCTCCAGAAGCGCTTTGGCCACGATGCGCTCTCCGAGCCGCTGTACACGCCCATGCTGCACAAGAGCGTGCAGCATCTCTTGCCGACCATGTGCGTGCATCTGCTAGCCTTCCGCGACTTTGATCCATTCCTGGCTGACCTTCACGCCCACCGACAGCTACAACGGTCGCATCGGCCAGAGCGAGGGCAAGGTCGAGGGCAAGACGGTCGAACAGAACACGGCAGGCGGTCTCACGTTCGCCATGATGGAGGCGCACGACCTCGAGATCGACCGCGCGGCGTACCTGCGGCAGCGCGACGAGGACGAGGTGACCGTCACGACTGCCGCCGCGCTCGGCCACATACGCACGACGCCCGGCTCGGTCGCCGGATTCGAGGGCGACGACTACTTTGACACGCGCCGCGCCGAGTATCTCAAGCACGGCGCGACCTACAGCCGCTCGAGCACGCCGTTCAAGGATGGCGACGGCGACCTCCCGCTCGAGCTGCAGCGCATGCCAACGAGCGACGCCGCCTCGTTCTTTGGCATGGACGGCCGCCACACGCCAAACGCCTCGACCGAGCAGCTCATCCAACCGTACTCGGCCGTCATTCCCGCCGCCTACCCGCCCTCCTACTCCTCTCCTCCTCGCCGCTCCTCGCCGCAGCACGTGCGCGGCCTCTCGGGCTCGCCAGCGCAGCAACATCCGCGCGGCAACATGTCTCAGTCGTCCTTTTCGAGCGTGATGGGCCAGCTCCCCGGCGCGTCCGTCTCGGCGCTCGACATGGCGCAATACGGCAGTCCCGCCGCCGGTCAGCGCCCGATCCCGCAGCGACAGTACACGGGCCAGAGCGCGTACGAATCGGGCGACTGGCGGCCGCAGCACGCCCCGACGCGCAGCGGGCAGAGCTCGGTCGACTTTGGCGCCGCCGGCGCGCGGCCGGGCTCGCGGCAGGGCAGCGTCGCCATGCAGGGGTACCCGCCTGCAGTGCCGTACGGTGGCGGCAGCGGGTCGCCCCATTCGCACCCTGCGAGCCGCACGGGCAGCCCTGCCGCCCAGCGCGCCGGGACGCTCGCCGACGTGCCCGGCTACTCGGAGTACGGCCCGGGGGCGGGCGCGACGAGGTACGCGCCACTTGGGTACGCGCCGGCGGATGAGAGTACCGAGTACTTGCCGGAGCAGCACCCGCCGCCTCCTGGTGCGAGGCGGTGAGTCGGTGGACAATCCCGTCGTTTCCCCCCTTCCTCGTGTGGGCTGCCGCCCCGTGCCGTCCCTCCTTTCTACGCTCTCTTACGCTGCGCTCGAGCGGCTTTCATGCTGAGTGCCACAGACACTGCCTCTCTCTCTCCATCACGACCCCACTGCATATCCCCTCCCTCTGTTTTCCTTCTCTCTCCTCTCTCGTCGCAAAAAAGCAATGTATCCGAGTCGTTCTCTCTGTCCTCTTTTGTATTTGAACAATCCGCAGGCGCAACGCTTCTCCGGGAACAGTGGGAGGTCACGCTGCCGCCTTGATCCGCCTGATGAGAAATCGAGGAGGAACATCGAGTCAACTTCGCCCGCGATAGGGTCTACGGCCAGTGCAAGTCATATCAGAGGCATGACTGAGGTTGTTCGCTCCCCGGCTGTCCCTTCCAGCAGCCGACACCGAGCACTCGAGAATCTGCCCAGCACGCGACCGTCCTTCTGGCTCCACCCTCATTGCTTGCCCGCATTCGTGGAGTCTCGTGTGTGCAGCACTCTCTCGTGTCTAGCTAGCAAGTCAGCCGCGACCCTCGCTGGGCCATCTTCGGCCTCTGATCTCGGGCAGCACCGCCTCCTTCTGTCCGATGAACGGCGCCGACGCCTACTCGCCTCTCCCGCTCGAGGGCCGAACGCTGCTCGTGCTGCACGCGTCTGTGACGGGGACAGCCATCGACATCGCCGAGCGCATCGGACGGCGCGGGAGGAGGGAGGGCTGGGCCGTCACCGTCAAGAGCGTCGCCCAGTTCGACCAGGTGCGTCCCGTCTGGCGCCATGAGAGGCCCGTGCAGAGCTCCAGCTGACTCGCGATGGGCAGGCTGAGCTGCTCGAACACGGCCTCGTCGTCTTTGTCGTCCCGACTACCGGAAACGGCCACACTCCGCCGCAGTTCGTCCCGCTCTGGACAGCCCTGCTCCATCCGGGCTTGCCGCCCGACCTGCTCGAAGATCTGCGGTGCGTCCTTCGCCCGGGAGCACGCGTCGACCGAGCTGACAATGCGTGCATGCAGATACGCCGTCTTTGCGCTCGGCGACTCGAGCTACGGCAAGTACAACTGGGTGGGCAAGAAGCTGTCGCGCCGGCTAGACTCGCTCGGCGCACATGCCGTCGTCGATCGAGGCGAGGGAGACGACCAGAACGAGTGGGGGTGCGTCTTGAGCCCTCTCTCCCGCTCGACCGCTGCTGATGTTGCGATTGTAGCGTCGAATCGACTTTCCCGGGCTGGCTTGACACCTTCTTCGCCGCCGTCGACCCGCTGCATCCTCCTGCACCTGGCTTCGTCCCCCTACCGCCCACCGCGCTTCCTCCCGCCCGCATTCGGCTTGAGAAGGTCGCCTCGCCCTCTTCCTCGTCCGCGCGAGCACGAGCAGACGACGCACCGCTGCTCTGGACCGACGACGCGCGGTGGGCGCGGCTGGTGAAGAATGAGCGCGTGACGGCGGAGGATTGGTACCAGGATGTGCGGGAGATCGAGCTCGAGCTCGAGGATGTCGAGGAGAATGAGCGGACACGACTGTGCGTATCAGGCCCGTTCATGGATGTCCGCGTACTGACGTGAAGGTTGCGCAGATACCAAGCGGGAGACGTGCTCGAGCTGCGCCCGCAGAACTCGTCAGAAGAGGTCGATCGGTTCCTCGAGACGGTGAGGTGGACCGACATTGCCGACGACATCTACACCGTCTCTGCATCAGATCCAAGTGCGTGAATGCCTGTAGCCGAGGCGAGTAGCATCGCTAATCCGGCTTGCGGTACAGATCAACCGCTTCCTCCGCACTTGCCCACACTTTTCCGCACGACTCTCCGTTACCTCCTTACCTACGAGCTCGACATCTCATCGGTTCCGCGGCAGTCGTTCTTCGAGTGGCTGGCCGCCTTCTCAGAGGGCGACAAGGAGGAGAAGCTGCGCTGGTTCTGCGAGCCGGCCGGACAAGTGTGTTTGTTGCGATCTGCGGATGCTACGCATCTCGCTGACCTTGTTCGGATGACAGGATGACCTGATAGACTACACGATTCGCCCTCGTCGGACGATCAACGAGGTGCTGTATGAGTTCCGCGAGGCCGAGATCCCGCCCGAGTACATCCTCGACCTGCTCCCGCCGATCCGCCCGCGAGGGTTCTCCATCTCGTCATCCCCTGCTGTGAGTCGCTGCAGCTTGTTGTGTCAAGGGCCGAGCCCAACTGACGAGTGTGAATTTGACAGTCCCACAACGGCAAGGTCGACCTCCTCGTCGCGATCGTCAAGTACAAGACGATCCTCTCTGTCCCGCGCAAGGGACTCGCAACGACCTATCTCTCTACCCTCGCACCTGGTGCGATCCTTCTCCATTGCTCTAGGGTCGTCGACCATACTTGAGCTGACCGCCCCAACGCTCGTGTGCTCCAGGCGCACGCCTCCCGATCCGGTTCGACAAGTCGGGCACGCTCAAGCTGCCTCCGTCGGCGGCCGCACCGCTGATTATGGTCGGACCCGGGACGGGCGTCGCCCCATTCAGGGCGCTGCTCGAAGAGAGGGTGAGGGCCGGCGCGAAAGGTGCGTCTCGCCCCGCTCCACACATTCAGCTCGTCGTGCAACCGAAGCTTGCAGCATTGCTGATTCTTCTGGTCGGTGGTGGCACGCAGAGAACCTCCTTTTCTTCGGCTGCAGGAGCTCGAGCAAGGACTTCTACTTCCGCTCGTACTGGGACCAGCTTGTCGCCGACGGCACGCTTACGCTCAGCGTTGCACCGAGCCGAGACCAGGTGCGTAGCTTCCTCGCTGTGTGGTGCACGTGCTTGTGTTTGTACTGATGCTGAGCGTGCCGCAGGAGGACAAGGTTTACGTGCAGCACCGCATCCCGCTCTTTGCGGACCAGATCTGGGATTACCTCCAGCGAGACGGGTACCTCTACGTGTGCGGGTGCGTCACAAGTCCCGCGTCTCGTCCCCTTTGCGCACTGGTGCTGACTGAAAGTCGGCGGCGCGGCGCAGCTCGTCGACGCAGATGCCCAAGGCGGTCAAAAAGGCCATGCTCGCCGTCGTGCGCGACAAGGGCGGTATGTCCGAGGAGGAGGCGGAGAAGTACTGGGACGCGCTCGAGAGGTGCGGCAGGCTGGTCGAGGAGACTTGGGGTTGAGCGGGACGAGGGAGGGAGGACGCACTAGACGCGCTATTTCGCAATCTTCCGATTACTTTGGACAGGCGCTAGGAGAGCTAATGAGCGATCCAGCTGTCCTCCCGCACTACTCGCGCGAGAAGTCAACTTGATCGCCGAGTTGACCTTTGACCTCCGCCACCTTCCGCCCGCCCGCAATGCTCGCGCGATGAGTGCTGTGCCTGGCTCTGCTGCGTCGTCAGACTATGGCGACGAGCTCGACTACACCGACGCTGCCCTCGACGGTCAGCTGGAAGAGCTCGAACAAGCGGCGAGAGCAGGCGCAGTTGAGCGATCGGTCAGGACCGCGCACGTCGAGGTGGCGCTCGAGGGCCAAGGAGAGGCGTCTAGGGCTTCAGAAGACTCGCGCACGCTGCTCACTCAGGATCTTGAGGCTGCTTCCGTCGAGGAGCAACCGACGAGCTTGTGGTGCGCCGCTTCGTCTCCCTCGTCGTTGACCACCGCGTGCACTGACGAAATCTGCATTGCTTGCAGGAAACGCTACCGCCAGAGACGAGGATGGGGCGCCCTCTCCGTTTCCGACTTGAGCGGACCCTCGTGGTGCGAGTTTCAGCACTCGTACCGCCTCGCCACGAAGCCCTACCTCCCTCCGCTCGAGCGCCCTGCTGCCATCACCACTGTCGCTGGCACGACCATCGCCGTCGACTCGCGGCGCACGGTGCGGCGAGAGAAGGTGCTTGACCGCGGCAAGGAGGTGCACGCGCAGATCGAGCGCGAGGTCATGGGCGAGCTGCAGGAGGTCAAGGTCGAGGTCACGGGCAAGGAGGAGTGGTGGGCGCTACGTGTGCTCAACACGTGCGTCTGTCTCGACGCGCTCATCGAAACGGGCCGGGTCGTGCGTTTCTGCCGTTTCTTTTCCCCCTCCCATGTCTGGTGCGCTGACTGGAAATGCACTGCAGCGAGAGCTACCCGTGCTCGGCTGGGTTGGGGACTTTCTGGTCTTCGGCGTCTGCGACGAAGTCGAGCGCCGTGACCTCGTCCCTCCCAAACCGCCGCCATCCGCCGACCCTCCCGTGCGACTCGCCCCTCCCGCCACACCGTCACGCGCGTCAGCGCGTAAGAAGGGCAAGAAGCGCGAGGCGTCGCCGGAGACGCCGAGCCACCAGGCCGCCGAGCAGCACACTCTGGAGCACTTCTTCTCGCCCGTCCCGTCGCCGAAGCATGCGCTCAACGGCCGATCAAAAGACGGCGTTACGGAGGCCCTTCTAGTCGACCTCACGACCGACGTTGATGGCGTAGAAGAGGCAGCCGGCACGCCGCGATGGACATTCGTTTTGAGCGACACGAAGACTCGGTGAGTCTCGCTCTTCTTTCTTTCGTGCGATCAGCGCACTAACCTTTATTGTCCACAGCTTCAACGCATCGATCCCGTCACACGCCGAGTCGCGGCCGGCCCGCTTGCAGCTTATGTTGTATCATCGCCTCCTCACTTCGCTCATCTCGTCGTCGTCTTCGCCCAGCGCCTTCTCCTGGCCGCGCCTCTACACTCACCTCGCCCTCTCACCGACCGCGACGCTTTCTTCTGCATTTCTTGCCTCTCTCGCGCCGATCTTCTCCGGCTCACCCTCCCTCCTCGCAACGCTCAGCCGCGCGACCACGCTTGAGCAGTTCGTTGCCACGCTGCAGCAGTACGGCGCGCTCCTCTCCTCGGCCGGCGGAAGCGCCTGGCTGAGCGACGAGATGGAGATCAGCTACCGCCTGCGCGAACCTGCGCGTGGGCGGTGGAAGTCGCGCCGGCCGACCCGGGCGGAGAAGCGTGCGCGCGATGCGGGCGCCGCAGAGGATGTGCAGGATGCGGAGGGGAGCGAGGGAGCGGAGAAGCGCAGAAGGGCCGAGAGGGAGGCGGACGAGGAGGAGGATTTGCGCAGGGCGCTCGAGCTGAGTCTGCGGGGAATGAGCGCCGAAGAGGCTGCTCCTCCCGTCGCCGCGGGTGCAGCGGCGGGCGCGCCTGTATCCGCGGGCGTCGACGAGATTGACATCGTCGACTCGCAACTTGAAGACTCGCAACTCCCCTTCCTCGCGAATCCGTCTTTGCCGATCCCGCTCGACGTCCCTCCACCAGCGGATGTCACCTCGTCTTCTCTCGCTGCGTCTGCAGAAGCGTTCGCCCTGCCGTTCAACTCGCAATTCTCCGCCAACGGCTCGAGCGAGGCACCTGCACCTGCGTTGCCGGTGCGCTCATCGAGGTACAACCTGCGCAAGCGGCCACTGCCGCCACCTGCGACTTCAGCGTCCGCCGTCGATTCCGCAGCGACGCCCGATCCGGCCGCGGTCCTGCCGATAGCGTCGGCGACCGAGCCTCCGCGCGCTGCCTCGCCCGCCTCTCTGGCATCCACCGCTCTCGACCCGGATGCAGATCCTTCGCACATCGGCACCGAGTCCTTCGCGAACGACCCCGTCGAGCTCGACGCCTGGCTCGAGAATGTCGTCGCGTACTGGCGCGGAGAGCGCGAACCCGTCGGCGTTGCGCTTAGCGAAGTGAACCGGTGCAGGCACGTCTGCGAAGCTCACCTTCGTCGCGTCGCGAGTGCTTCGTCACCGGAAAGCTGACCATCGTTGCTCGAATGTTGCACAGGACATGCGAATTCGAAGACGGCTGCGAGTGGCGCGCAATGAAGGCGGCCGAGGCGCTCGAAGCGGCTCAGAAGAGGCGTTTTGGACGGACAGCCAGTGCTGCTTAGACACTTTCTCATCTATGCAGTCCGCCGACGTTGTTGTTGTAACTCTGCTCACGGTTCATCGGACGCAGTGGCTGGCAAGAACGAAGAGATTGCATGCATGGCAAGGACGGTAGGGTACACAACGACAAGCGGGGGTGGTGCTACACAAAAGACAGAACAGGCGAGCTCCCCTCACTCCTCCATCTCCTCCTTCATGCGACTCTGCTTGTAGCGCTCGACGACGCCCTCAAGCATGGCCTTCTTGCGGCGGTTGTCGCGACACGCCTCAAGCTCGCGCATGAAGCGCTGCACACCGTCGGTCCCGTCGTAGCCTGACGCGAGGAGCACCTTCTCCGGCTCGGCATTGTCGTCGAGTCCCGCGCTCGCGAACAGGCCACCCGTATGCGCACCCGGCTCGACCTTGACCTTCTTCGGCGCAGACGGCGAAGAGGCTTTCTTCCCGCCGGCAGCGGACAGGCGGCCGCGACTGAGCGGGTCCCATGGCGCGTCGTCCTCGTCGGTCAAGAGCGCAGCAGCCGACTTGCGCTTCGCCGCGGCCGCCGCCTTGCCCTTGCCCTTGCCCTTGCCATCGCGCACCGCCGTGCTGACCTTGCTGGGGCCGGGGATAGCTTTTGACTGATGCTGCTGGCCGTGGATTGCAGCATGCGCGTGCGCCTTTTCGATGCTCGACTCGCCCAATGTCGCGTCGCTCACGGTCGTGCGCGCGCCGGCGAGGATGTTGGCGATCTCGGCCTGCTCGGCGAGGTGCTTCTCGTGCTTTGCGAGCTCTTCGGGCGACATCGCTACAGGCCACCGAACGGGTCAGTACCGGGTCCGCGCCGACAGGAAGTGATCGAACGCACCATTGGTCGGCTCGGCCTTCTTGCTGTAGCCAGTCACCTCCGCCACGACCTCCTCCTCGTTCGGCTCGTCGAACTCTTGTATCTTACCGCCGTCGTCCGTCTCGAAGATGCTCGAGTGGCGCAGCGCATACTCGAGCTCCTCGAGATTGGTGCGCCGGATCGCATGCTCGGTGAGCGAGTTCGAGTCGCGGAACTGGAAGATGTTCTTGACGCCCCACAGCTCGCCCTGTACGGCTTTCCCCTCGCCTTCGACACCCGTGTACATGCGGCGCTCGGCATGAGCATCGTCTGCGACAGGGAAGGTCAGCGGAGCGCCCCGGCTGCATCGCACACCTCGACGTACAACTCGTGTTGGCGATGGCGCGCTTGTACTGCTGGCGGTTGTAGATGAGCTCTTCGAGACTATCGCGTGGAGCAGGTCAGCTCATGTAGGCAAGCGAACGGAGAAGCCATACGTACGTGCCGGCGCCGATGAGGCGGTAGACGTTGACTTCGCGGCGCTGGCCGAAGCTGCGGAAAGAGCCGATGGAGTAAGTCACGGCAGCTGAGGGGCACGCAGGGTAACGAGACGACGTGCCGATACGCGCGGTCCATGGCCTGCAAATCGTGAGCGGGGTTCCAGTTGGGGTCGAAGATGACCACCTGTGCGAGAGAGATCAATACGAGGTTTTCGAGAAGGACGACGGGCTGACGGCTCACGCGGTTGGCGGCCGTCAAGTTGAGGCCAACACCTCCGGCGCGCGTCGAGATGAGGAAGCAAAAGACGTCCGACTCGGGATCGTTGAAAGCGTCGACAAGAGGCATGCCTGCGCGATGCCCAGATGCGAGTCAGTCCTATGCTGCCAAGCGTCGCACTCGAGCCGTAACGAGCGACGCACGGTCATCCTGCGGGGTGCTACCATCGAGCGTGAGGAAGCGGTACCGCGTCGTGTCCATCATGCTCTTAAGAAGGCCGATGATCTTGAGCGACATCGAGAAGATGAGGACCTTGTCGCCATGGGCATGCCAGACCTCGAGAAGCTCGCAAAGAATCTGTTCAGCACGTGCAATACACGGTGCCGAGTCAGCGGACGTGCACCGTGCGAGATGCAAGGATCGCCCGAGCGCACCTTCCATTTGCCGCAGAGCTCCGGGTCGAGGTAGAGTGCCAAACCGGGCTTGCGCTCTTGCCAGTCGTCCGGAAAGGCGGCGCGAACCCACTCGAGGTCCTGGGCGTACTTTGTCGGGTTGTGCGTCTTGTCCTCCTTGTCCGGGTAGATCAAGCTGAGGTGGTTCGAAACTTTCTGGAAGAGCGTGATGTACTTGAAGATGAGCTGCACGGGGGAATCCAGAATCGAGCGTCAGCTGGGAAGTTGTGTCGATGCAGGCAGACCTTGGCGACGCACCTGCGTCCACTTCTGCTCGCAGCAACTGCCGCGGCGAAACGGCAGCCCTTGATCATCGACCTCGCCGCACGGGCAGGGATCATCGGCCGTGAGCATGATCTGGACGTCCTCGAGTTCGAGCAGACGCGTGTAAACATCGCGCTGCAGCTCAGTGAGCGGGCAGATGACGACGTTGTCCGTCTTCTTCGGAAGCTGTAGCCTGACGCTGTCCTTCGTGCTGCAGTACAGATAGCGACATCAGCTCGGATCAGCGGGAAGCGACCGAGAGGCGCGACACGTACCGGCGGAGCCAGAAGTTCGGCAGGAGCGAGCTGACGAGCGCCATAGCACGCGTGCGACCCAGCGCGAGCTCTTCATCCGTAGCGTCGGCTTGCTGCGCGAACTTGAGCGGGCGGGAAACAAGATCCTCCCTGTCACGCTTCGCAACGTGAGTAAAGACAGACGACAGAGCAGGCGAACGACCAGAAACGCACCACTGCCTTCGCGTCCCAACCCAACCCGGCACAGCCCAGTTGAGGATGCACCAAAACTCGCTCAGGCGGTTTTGAATCGCAGTTCCCGTCAGGCCGTAGCGAAGTTGCGTCGGAAAGCGGTTGAGAGCGATCGTGGTGCCGGACTTGGGGTTTTTGACGCGGTGAGCCTCGTCGACGACGAGGATCGTGAAGTCGTGCTTGATCAGCTCGTCCACGTTGTCGCGCACCGTCTCGATGCCCGCAATGACTGAGAACACAGCATGTCAGGGGTTATTTCGAGACTCGGCGGGCTCCAGCAGACTTACGGACGTCGAGGTAGCCGAGGTCGAAGCGACGCAAAACGCTCGCCTTCTCCTGCTTGTTGCCGGCGTAGATCCCGACATCGAAGTAGCCCCACTGTGAGGCACGCCCGGCATCAGCGTCAGTCTGTCGCATGCGAGGTAGGCGCTGCGAACGCACCGTCTGAAACTCGCGCTCCCAATTGTGCACAACGGCGACGGGGCATGTGATGAGGCACGTTGGACCAATGTCGGATGGGCGGTCGAGCGGGTCGTCCTCGTCGCGGTCGTTGATAGCGTCTTTGCGCTTGCCCTCGTCGTACTTCTTGAGGCCCTGCTTGCCTGTTCAAGCGCCGACGACGTCAGCACACTGAAACGTAAGTATATGACGAGAAGAAGCGGACCCATGACAGCCGAGAGGAACGCGATGACCTGGATCGTCTTGCCGAGGCCCTGTACATTTCCACGCGTCAGTGTTGCACTCGTGCATACCGGAAGACCTCGAAGCGCACCATGTCATCACCGAGCACTCCGCCCATGCCCTTCCTGTACTGCGCAAACAGGAACTCGGCGCCTTCGCGCTGGTACGGCCGCAAGAAGCGGTTGACCGGCGCGGGGATCTGCGCGCGCGAACCGTCGAAGGTGACGAACGAGTGCGGGCCCGTGTTGGCCTGCTGTGCGTTCAGAAGCTGGAACTTCGGGCGGCCTTTCCGCACAGGCTGGGGCCAGTTCTCGCGCGCCTGCGCAGTCACCCCTTGCGTATCAGCATGGCGAACGAACGGGAAAAGAGGAAAGACGCACCTCAACGCGCTGCCTCTTGTTCGTTTCCCACATCGGCAGCTCGGCCTCCTCGTCCTGCTCGTCCTGCTCGTCCTCATCCGTGGCCCTGTCGTCCGCTACGCCATCGTTCCTCTTCTTCCGCTCCTCCTCGACCCTGAGCCGCTGACTTCTCACCACCGCCTCCTGCGCCTTCGCGCGCCTCTCCTCGCGCAGCCGCTTCGCCTGCGCCTCCTTGATTCCGCGCACATACGCATCCTCGTGCTCGCCCTCGTCGCCCTCGCCGTCGACCTCCTCGAGCTTGACGCGGCGCTCGACGGGCTCGGGTTTGACGCGCTGAGAGACTGTCTGTGAGCCACCGTGCGAGTGCGCCGGGAAGTGCGGCGCTTCGCTCGCGCCGGGCGCGGCGATCGGCTTCTCGTCCGCCTCGGCATCGGAAGGCTCCGTGTCGGGCTCGGCCCCGCTGTCCTCATCGTAACGGTCAAGCTCCATCGGCGCAGGAGCGGGGAGGGGTGCGTTGCGTGCGGTCGAGGTCGAGGCGAAGGGCTTGATGTCGGGCGAGAGAGACAGGCGCGGCTTCGCTACGAGAGCAGCGGCGAGGGCAGGAGCGGGAGGGGCGTCCGAGTCCTCCTCTTGCGTAGACGGCTCAGGCTCGTCATCGCTAAGCTGCGAGAGGACGTCAGGTCATGCAGAGGTGCGAGGTCAACAGCCCCCTCCCGAGGAGTCATGTCGGGCACCGACGCACCTCGATGATCGACGGCTTGACATCGGCAGGGCTGGAAAGACGCGCTCCAGTTCCAAACCTTGGTGGCTGCGGACGAAGGGCGGACGGCTTGACGTCTTCGTCCATCTCGAGCTTGAGCACCCTCGGCTTCTTCTCGTCATCTCCCTCGCGCTTGACTGGCGAGGACGACTCATCCGTCTTGACCTTTCTCTGCGCCGCGGCAGGGCGAGGGCGAGGGCGGATCGAACCATTCAACTCGCCCATACCGTCCGTATCCCAGTCGGTGTCCGGCCCAGACTCGTCGTCCGTCAGATTGACGATGTGCGCGTTGGCGGCTGCGCGGCGCTCTTCGTCCGAGTCGACGGGCTTGTCTGGCGTGGAGATGACCGTGATCTGAACGTCTGAATGCAGACACTCGGAAGTCAGGAACTTGACGAGCGAGGGAGGCACAGCGACGGAAACGCACTGAGGAGCTTGACGAGCGGATTGTACTTGAGCTCGAGAGCCTTGCGACGCGCACTCATCGCGCTAGGGTTCTTCTTGTTGACCCAGCGCCGCGCGAGGTGCTTCTTGACCTCTTCTTCGTTGTCCGAGAGGCCGTTGTCGTTGCGCAGGGCGTGCATCACTGCTCGAGGGGAGCGAGTCGGCATCGCTCAGCAGCAGGAGCGGAAGGGAGAGACAGGACGCACCCTCGTCGGCACCGCCGTCATCTTCGTCCGTGTCGCTGTGCCCGTTAATGAGGCGCAGACCCGTCCTCGCCTCGACCTCGCGTCGCTTTGCCTTGCGGTCGAATGCCCGTGTCGTAGTGGTCGGAGCACGCTCGTCGCCTGAGCTGTAGTTCGCGCGCGCCTTGCCCTTGCCCTTGTCAGAGTGGCGGAAGAGGTCCAGCACCGCTTGCTCGTCGTCCTTGCTCTTCCGACCCGTAGCGCCCTTGAGGTCCTTCCCGCCGCCCTTTTTGCCCTTCGGCGGGAGCTTGAGCTCGGGCGGAATGGCCTCGCCGCGCTTCTTGTACGCCCTGCGCTCGCTGATGATGCGCGTCCGGTCCGCCTTGTCGCGCGACTCGCGGGCGTCCCTGCGGGCTTCGGCCTTGACCTGCTTGTCGAAGTCGGACTCGGCACTGCTGCTGTCGCTGTCGGCGTCTAAGCGGCGACGGGACGACGAGAAGCGCGGTCTGCTGATGTTGTCGTCGCTCGACGCGGACGAGGACGATGACGAGGACGAAGACGGGAGAAGCTTGCGCCGCGAGGTGGTGGCGGTGCTTGTACTGGTGCTAGTCGCAGTGCTCGTACGCGTCTTCGTCGTTGTGCGCGTGCGCTGCACCACCGAGCCGTACGCCATCGCACAGGGCGGGGCGGGGAGAAGTGCAGAGGGCTCGCGGGCCCGCGCGAAGCGGCGGAGGCTGAAGCTGCCGGTCTCTGTAGCGTAGCTGCGCCTCTAGCCCGGTAGCTCGCGGTATGAGGCGATTTCGTGAGAGGAAAACAACGGCGGCGAGTTGACATTCACGATGAGGCGGGGGAAACGCTCGCAGCCTCTCCGAGAGACCAGCAAGCCTTGCGAGTTGGCGCAGCGAGCATCAGAGACCTGCATGCTCGTTACTCGCGTCTGTCCGAATGTGTCGAGAGGTGGCCACTCGTCCAGCATTCGCCCGCCTGCTTTGCCCTCTCATCAGCGACTCCCCTGCGCTCAGAATGGGCCAAGATGATCCCACTGCCCCTAGCATTCAGTCCGCTAGCCGGCCTTGAGATCCTCGGGCGCCGCCTTACGAGCTGAGTCCGCGGTTGCTGCTGCGATGTCCTCGTTCTCTCGCTGGTCTGCCGCGCTAGGCACAGCACGTTTGAGCTCAAGCGTGTGCCAAGTAGCTCACCATGGGTGGCTACCGGCCGAGCAATCGCTCAACAGGCCGGCTCTAGCGACGATGATCAGGGCTGGTCCGCTCTTCTAGTTGCAAGTCGCGCTCGGGCGCTCACCACTTCTTGACGATGCCCCTCCCCGCTGCGTCCGTCCCATCTTGCGCCATACATCCTTCCTCCTCGAGCCAATCGAGCACGCCGGCATAGCTCGCAAGCGCATTGAACGCGATGCGATCCTTGCGCGTGCGGAAGTAGGCCGTCTCGAGCATGTACGACATGTGACGGTGGAAGAGCGGGAAGATGAGGCCGTGCGCAGTCGAGAGTCGAACGAACTCCTGCGTAATTTTCGAGGGCGTCAGAGGCGATGCGAGGCTCGGCTGTGAGAGGAACGACGCACCTGGATCGCTGGGAGAGGTGTCACGTCGTAGCCAGCAAAAAGCGCCTGCGCACCACAGATCAAGTCAGCAACGGTTACTCCATAGAAGGGTCTGCTGCAGACGCACCGGATTCGCCAGCAATCCTCGAGCACTCATCACGCCGCGCACACCCGTTCTCTTCCTGAGCGCCTCGCCTTCTTCACGCGTAAAGACGTCGCCATTCGCAACGACAGGAACGGCACCCTTGGCGCAGCTCGCGGCAAAGGCAATGCCTTCGGGATTGACGGGGTGCCCGTCCGAAGATTGATGTCGTGTCCGGCCATGCACGGACAGAATATCGGCACCGCCCGCGAGCGCAGAGGTGACAAGCTCGTGGGTCCGCCTGAACGTGGAAGACCGTCAGTCCAGGACACTGCGACCGGCGGATTGAGCGAGACGCACGCAGGGTCGTCATCTATCCTGATCTTTACGCTCACGGGGAAATTCCACCCGAGCCGCTGCTTCGTTGTGCGGACCAGATCCCGCACCAATTCCGGCTTGCGCAGCAGCGCGCAGCCGATTCCTTCGTGATACGCCCACTTTTGCGGGCAGCCTGCTCTCGCAACCGAGTCATGCTCGTCAGTCGTGGCGAGCAGAGCAGGGGGAGACCGCCATCGACGCACCGCAGTTCAAGTCAATCCCGTCGACCCACGGTCTGGCGAGCTCGGCCGCCTCGGCAAGCTGCACCGGATCGTTCGCGGCAAACTGAATGATCACGCGCCCCTTGACCTTGCGCCGTCGCCGTCCATCGCCGTGCGGTGCCGAGTGCACGCCGGACCTTCGTGGCGGCTCGGGAGTCGGGTCCCACTCAGCGACGGGAGGTGCGGACGAGGTCGAGGCTTCGGGAAGCCAGAAGGTGCCGCGCTCCGTCGAGGAGGTTGAGAAGTCGCTGTCGCGGGCAATGGCGGACCGACTGAACTCGGCTGCTCTGGAAGCGTTGAAGAAAGCACGCAATTCGGCAGATAGAAAAGGGTCCGACTCGGAGTCAGATGAGTTCAGGAAGAGGAAGGCGAGCGCAGCTTGAGGGGAGGCGCAGATACCAGCTCACAGCATCATCGGAGTCCAGACGAGATGAGTCTCGTACTGCGAGACGAGTGCACGGAACGGCAGCTTGCCGTAGCGTACCATGGGAGCTGCATTCGGACCAAGCAAGCCCCGAAGCGAAGAATGGGAGCAAGTTCGTAGCCTCAGTTTCCGTTCGTCCTCCTGAGCAAGCGAGCAAACGAGAGGTGCGCACCGCACGCATTGACGCCGTCGAACTCGCGCAGCAGATCCTGCGGCAACAGCTCCTCGGCAGGCGCACCGCCATCTTCGACGTGAGCCTCGTCGCCCAAGCTCATCTTCAGCAGACTGCGTGATGAGGTGGCGGTTGCCTGTGCCTCTCCGTGCGAGTCGACGCGGCTCGCTTTGTGTGCACGTGCGTCGTGCTCGGACGTCTGCCCGCGGATGCGAAGCGTGGGGACGCGGCGGACCAGGCGCGAGGCGCAAGGAACGGGGTCGTGCTGACGCGATAACTTGGCGTGGAGGACTTAGTTCGCTCCGCAACGCACAGCAGCTCTACGGTACCAGCGCGTGGTGCACCTTTCGGCGTCTTTGTTTGGCGCTGAGGCTGAGCTCCGCTGCCCGCTTCGACCACCGAGATCGGCCCGACGCGACGCGCCTCTCTTCCGCTTGCCTCGCTGGTGTCAAGGCGCCCTCTCGACTGTGCTGTGCTCGCATCTGCCGCTTGCAATGACGCACAAGTCGATTGACGACGCTGCGGGTACGTAACGCCTCTGCTAGAAACAGGAAGGTCGCCCCTCGACGAGCATCGCTATAATTCTTGGCAGGCTCGTCTGGCCGACCTTGCCGCCACGCTCTCACAGGCTGATTGACTGCAAGACGGTGCTGCGGGCACCCGCTGACGTGCACCTTGGCAATGCTAAACAGAGGTAGCCGCGTGTCGTGCACCCGCAGACACTGCGTCGCTCCCCTGACAGACGACAATCGGCCCTCGCGCACCCCTCTTCTCCGCTTGTTCTTCCTCCTGCTGCATCTTCAGGCTCCACTGCTGTCGACGCTATGAGTCTGACCACCGACAAAGTGCGTCGCGAGGCTGAGAAGCGCGAGTTCTCGCACTCGTCGCCGCCTCCGACAGACGACCATGGCCGAATTGCAAAGAAGGGCGCCTTCCAGGGTACCACCATGCCTGAGGGGACTCGGTGCGTCGACGCGAATGTCTGCGCCATCGCAGCCAACTTCTCTCATGCAAGAGTGGCTGACCTTCTCATCCTGCCTGTGCAGTCTCAATGACTCGGGCGTGCCGACCTACATGGGCGCCACCGGCAACAAGCTGGGCATTCTCATCACCATCGCCGCATCCTGCGGCTTCATCCTCTTCGGGTCAGTCGCACGGCGTCATCGACGGCGCGCGTCTCTGCTGACTTGTACTCCTCAGCTACGACCAGGGTGTCATGTCAGGCTTGATCTCGAGTCCCCAATTCGTCCGCACGTTCCCGCTGGCGGACGCTGCCGTCCAGGGCGAGTATCGCGGCGAGTTCCAGTCTGTTTCGTTGAAGTGGGCCGCTAGCTCACATCCTCATCGGTACTCGAAGCTTCGGTGCTGCGCGCTTTCTACGTTGCGATCTACGAAGTTGGCTGTCTCTGTACGCTTCGTTGCCCCTTCCTCCCCGCAAGGTCCAGTGCACTGATTCCTCGACGTGCAGTGGGTGCTGTCTTCGCCCTCCTCTTCGGCGACAAACTCGGCCGTCGCCGCATGATCTTTTGGGGCTCTGTCATCCTCTGCTTTGGTGTTGTGATTCAAGTCACCACCTTCAGAGGTCATTGGCAGAGCGGTCAATTCATCATCGGCCGCATCGGTATGTGCACGCCCTAAACTCTCGGCCTTACTTTTCATCTGATCCTCCGTCTCCTTCGGCAGTCACTGGTCTCGGTACCGGCTTTCAGACGTCGACGATCCCGACATGGCATGCTGAGTGTGCCAAGGCGCATTCGCGTGGCCTTTCCGTCTTCATCGAGGCAGCCATGATCTCTACCGGCACCATGGTCTCCTACGTGCGTTTCTTTGGCCAGCACAAGCGTGTCTCACCACTGACGCACTCGTCGATGCTCAGTGGGTCGATCTGGGCTTTTCGTTCCTCGACTCGTCGGTCTCGTGGCGCGTGCCCATCGCTCTGCAGTGCATCTTCGCCATTGGCGTTGTTGTCATGCTCCTCTTCCTGCCCGAGTCACCGCGTTGGCTCGTTTCCAAGGGCAAGATGGTCGAGGCGCAGCGCGTCGTCGCTGCACTTGAGCCCGCACCGTTCGACTCAGAGGTCGTGATCCTCCAGGTCAAGGTCATCGCCGACTCGCTCGAAGGCCAGACCCACCAGCGCAAGCGCGACCTCCTCACGAACGGACCGACGCAGCACCTGCGTCGCATGATCATCGGCGCGTCGACGCAATTCTTCCAACAGATCGGAGGATGCAACGCCGTCATCTGTGCGTCTCGCCCGTCTCACCGACAGACTGCTTCTGACAGGCTCACGGGACCCACAGACTTCTCGACCGTCATCTTTGAAGAGTACCTCGGCGTCGACCGCACGATGGCGCTCATCCTCGGTTCGGTTCTCGCCACGGTCTATGCACTCGCTGCCTGCATCTCGTTCCCGCTCGTCGACCGAGTCGGCCGTCGCAAGCTCTTCTACATCGGCACGCTCGGCCAGTCGCTGTCCATGTTCCTCATGTACGCCTGTTCCTCCTTTTTCGAGAGCTAATCTTACTACTCAAGCTTACATCGCGACGGCTTTCTCCAGCATGGCTTGCATCATTCCGGGTCGGGACAGCTCGGCCATCAATGGCTCGATTGTTGGCGTGCGTCCAGTCCACCCGTGCGGCTTCGCCTCGTGCAACCGTTGCTGACGTTCGCAACCCAGCTCTTCCTGTTTCTCACCTTCTTTGGGTTCACTTGGCTCGAGCTGCCCTGGCTCTACCCGGCCGAGATCAACCCGCTCAAGACCCGCACCAACGCCAACGCCGTCTCGACGATCAGCAACTGGCTGTGGAACTTCACGGTCGTCATGTTTACGCCGCCGTTCCTTGCCTCGACCGCTGTGGGCTGCTGTGCGTCCCTTCATCTCGCGAACACTTCAGCGAGAGAGTCGACTGACCTGTCCTCTCGTCTCCTTGCTGCCTCGTCCTTCCGCTTTGCGCCTCGCCGGCTTTGCTCGCACCCGTCGGTCGCACCCCGCCTTGACGATGCAGTCGCATTCTGTGCGTCGCATGTCCCTCTTCTCCTACTACGGAGCATTCGCTGACCGATGCCTTTCTCTTCCAGTCGGAGCGGTCAACCTGTGCTTCTTGCCTTTCATTCGGTAGTACGACTATTTCGACTGTACCGTCGTCCTGGTGCCACACTAACCCCCATTGGTGCAGCTTCTACCTGGAGACCGCCGGCCGTTCGCTCGAGGAAATCGGTGCGTGGTACACAAAGCCCTCCAAGGGTCAGCACTCACCCTGTCTCTACCATCACAGACTTGATCTTCGCCAAGGGCTACGTCGAGGGCGTCTCGTACGTCAAGATGGCCAAGATCATGCCCAAGTATTCGACTGCCGAAATCGAAGCCGAGTGGCAGCGCCTGGGTCTGTCCGACGAGGACCGCCCGCAGTCCGCCATAGGCTCGACAGCCGGTGATGTGTAGACCTTGGTCTGCTAGAACGCTTCTCCCTCCATATTGCGACGCCTTCGCCATCCTCGCTAAAGGATTGCACAAGCTGATAGAAGCGACTCGCCCCTCTCCCCCCCACTCCCTGTACACACTCCTCATGTCCATAGTCAGGTCTTCTCGTCTGTGCAACACCCTCCAGTCTCGGAACAGGCTCGGCTCTGCCCACTTCATCCCGCAGTCCAGCGTGAAAAGTGAGCGCTGCGAGAAGTACCAGATGCAAGGAGGGACCAGGACCACTGGCTGAGAGTGTACGAGCTGTTCTACGGCAAGAGGACAACAACTTGAGAAACGAACAGAAAAGAAGGGACGGGGGCCAGTTCTACAACTTCTACTCAGATGCGCACGTCAAAGTCATCGACGAAGCGCCTTTTCCGCAGAGGCTTGACGGACCGGTTGCGCTGCGTGGGCGTTGCGAGGGTGTCGAGCTCGCCGTCGAGGGCGCAGTCGTCGTCCCAGTCGCGCTCGCTGCGCTTGAGGCTCTTCGCCTCGCTCGTCCTCGTGGGCGTCCTCCAGCCCGTCTGACCCGCTGCGTTGCCGGAGCAGAACTCTTCGTCCTCGCAGCCCTCGAGTGCCGCCTCGCTCAGCCACTCGCCGAAGTCGACAGCTGCGCCGTCGGAAGCATCGACTTCGATCGTGGAACTGAACCAGCTAGCGCTGTCGCTGCAAACAGACGTTGCGAGGGTCGACGTCGTCGCGCTCGATTCGGTGCGCGACATGCTCGACGAGGCTGCGTAGTAGTCCGCGCCGAAGTAGATCGGCTCGCTCGAGCAGCTGTCGCGGAAGGGCGAAGGCGAAGTGACCTCGAGCGCTTTGAGCGTGAGTGGGGCAGAGAGGTCGACGAGCTCGCGCCGTGCGAGGTAGTTGACGGGCGTCTGAACTGGCAGGAAGAAGTCGGCGAGAGTGGCAGAGGGCGGCGGGGTGAGCGGGTCGGAAGAAACTGATGGCGAGAAGGTCGATGCAGAGGTCGACTCGGCATAGAAGCTGGGCGGCGGGGTCGGCAGCCCGAAAGGGTCCGGACCGAGTGACTGAACGCTTGCGCTCGAGCGAGCTGCCGCGCCGACCTCATCGGGCGTCGTCTTGACCTTCTTGCTTCGCGGCTGGACAACCTTCCTTGCCTTCTTCGCGCGTGGCGCCTTCCTCGGTTCGTTCTTCTCGGCCGCCTGCAAAGGCTTGACCCAGCGAAGCGAGCAAGTCGGACAGAGGCCGATGTAAAGGCGAACGAGGTCTGCGCAAAGGAGTGACGGGTGGTTAGGAAGGTCCACTGCTGGGTAGGGGAAGCAAAAGCAGCGCACCCTTGGTCACTTTGGCCCAGCTCTTCTGCACTGCTTCGAACGTCCTGTCGCCTCCGAGGTGCTGGCCGTCGCAGACATGTGCCGCCTCGATGATGCCGAAGAGCTCGTCGACGAGGGCGACGGGGCGAGCAGCAAGATTGCCCTTCTCCTTGCAGTGGACGCGCACGACGCCGTTGATGTCCTTGCCGATGGTGAAGCCCTTCTGCTTGACCCACCAGCGGTCGTTCGAGGTGCCGTACAGGGACGAGCCGGGGTGCTGAACGATGTCCCGCACGATGTCGTGCAGCTCGGGCGTGACTGTGTGGTAGGTGCGGCAAGTGTCAGTTGTGTGCAGGTACCGTACAGGCGGGGGCGAGAGGAAGGGACGCACAGACAGTCCTGCCCTGCTTCGTCTTGTTCATCGAGGCGACATGGACGCGAACCGCCTCGTCGAAGTCGTGCTGCGTCGGCGCCGAGCTGGATGCCTTGTTGGAAAACGCACTTGCCGTCTGCGCGACTGTGGGAGCCGGAGAGGGAGGCGAAGGGGCGAAGCGCGAGGCAGCCGGAACCGCAACGCGGAAGGCCGTCTTCCTGCACTCGTCGCTCGTCGCGCGGGAGCTGTGCTGCTGCGAGAGGGCCATGTCGACGTACTCGAGCAAGAGCAGATAGGTGGAAGAGCACAAGAAGCAGAGCGAGCGCCACTATCGAGGCCATCCTTCTGGACGTGAGACCCGTACGTCTGGGCAGCGTGATCGGACCGTGTTCTTGAGACAGAGACCTGCAAGCCCACTCCACTGTTCTGGGTTAGAGCGATCGGAGCGGTCAGCGCCAGAGCCTGCGACGGGAGGCCGCTCAGACTCGAGAGCCAGCAGCAAGGCGGTGCAGAAAGCTCTAAAAGCAAGGGGTTGCAGCAGCAGGCTGCCGGCTGGCTGCCGGCCTGAGACGCAGTATCGCTGCCACTTGCCGAATTGTCGCAGCCTGGCGTGGGCTGTAGCGCTTGTGAGAGCGCACGAAAGCTGAGGAGAAGAGGGTAGCCATTGAGCCTTCCGTCGCCTCGGAGCGTCTCGTACGAGCGTCTAGATACAGCTGAGCACCTCCGTAACTGCGCTAAGGCACCGCCCTGGCTGCAGATGTCGCGAGACAAGCGGAAGAGCGAGAAAACTCGGAGCGAGCCGCGACGAAAGTCGACTTTGCGTGCAGACCTCTGCAGCGGACAAACGCGTGCGAAAGACGTGTCGAACAGGTCAAAACGACGACTGAGCGCATCAGGCGGCCCGCAGGTGAAGCGAGGCAGAGTGCCCGACCGTACAAAGGCCCGGGTCCTGCGAGGCGATGAAGGTCTAGCGCTTCAGCTGCGCGAGGGACTCTGAACGAATGTACGTAGGGTGCAGACAGATCGAGACATGTGTCAAACCGCCGGAGAAGCGGGAACAGGGTGATGACCATCGCAACATCGCCAACTTTGCTTTCGACAACGCAAGTCGACGTTCCGCGGCGGCGCCGCTTCCGCCAGTCTCTTCCAGCTCGAGGACGCAGACTTGTGATGCTCACAGCATTCGCATACAAGCGCAAGGCGGAAGCATCGCCGTTGCAGCCCTTTTTCAGAGCTTCTCCGCCCCGGCCACGATGACAAACACGACATCGTGCGCCTCTACGCCGCTGAGCATCGAGAGACGGTGTGAGGGGATGTACGAGATGGCGGGCGCGGAAGCGGGTTTCGTCGGGGTGGCGGAAGCGGGAGGAAGGGAGAGGAGGGTCGAGGCGAGGTTGCGGACTGCGGACAGGGCAACGTGAGCTATGAGGGTGAGGCTGACAAGACGCGTGGTGCATACCCTGCGTAGGAGTGCAGCGCGAAGGGCGGTAGAACGCCCGGATAGAGTGCAGGTTGGACCGATCGATGCCCGGAAGAGCATGCGGCCGCTCCTCGCCTATTATTCGCATCGAGTCAGTCGACTTCACGGCGGACGCATTCAGAGGAGACATACCAAGCGAGCAGCCGAGGATGGCAAAGACTGTGTCCTGGCCCGCCGAGTCAGGTGCCGGAGAGCGCTGCGAGCACTGGTACGAAACCGGGCGACCCGTGTCGTTCGAAACTGCCCGCGCATGCGATACAGATCATCAGCTTCACTCCTGGACGACAGCAGTCGCACCAGTAGAGCAAACAACGCACCCGTCTCCATCCTGCACCAGCTGTCCACGTCCTTCCCGTGCCCAGCTGCAGTGCTCTCCTCCCCCTCGCTATCCTCGTCATCCTCCTGCAGCGCCCCCTGCGTCGGCGGCACGCACCACGTGATCTGCCACTCGACCTCTGCGCCCTTGGGCAGCGCCGCGGCCTCTACCGCCACAAGCGGCGGCGGCGCCGTCCCCTCGGCCCCGCTCGCGCGCCACACGGCCCTGCAGCACTCGACCTTTTGCGCCCACTCGGCGCGCGAGGCGCACGGCGCGAGCCACACGATTGCGCCTTCGGCGCGGCCGAGCGCGAGCGGGGTCGAGGGGGCGAGGGGCGAGAAGTGCGAGGAGGAGAGGATGCGGTGCGCGTGCTGGAGCGAGAGAGAGGCGTGCGAGGCAAAGTCGAAGGCGGCTTCGTCTGCGGGAGAGGTGGTGGAAGAGGAGGAGGGAGGCGGGAGAGTGAGCGTCGAGGGGAGGAGCGGGATCTGGCCTGCGACAAAGACGCGGCCGGCAGTCTGCGCGTGGATGAAGCACGCCTTCATCAGTACTCGCCCCTGTTGAAAGGCAAACGACGATGCGAGATCCAGTGATCCGCTCAGACGCACCTTGACGGCCTGCGAGTAGGGTCCTATGTTGGCCGCGGCCCAGTAGCTCAAGCTCTGCACATGCAGCGCCTTCCTCTCCTCGTCGTCCCCGCGTCCTTCTCCCGCCGTTCCGACCCGCGCCACCCCCTCGAGCTTGACCCTCCACGCCCCCTCGTCCCCGGGGCCGGGGCCGGGGACGGCGACGCACGCGCGCGTCGGCGGCGAGGTGCCAAAATAGGCGGCGTAGATGGCGTTGATCCGCGGGAAGAGGGCCATCGTGTGCGCCGAGGGAGAGAGGTACACCGTCAGGTGCGCGAGCGAGAGGAGCGAAGCGCCGTGCGCCGAGAGGAGGTCTGCGTTTCGCGCGCGCGCAGTGAGTGAGCGTTCCGCGGGAGGAGAGAGGCAGGGAGGGATGCGCACCTTCGAGCGCGGCAAAGCACGCGCGCACCTCGTCCTCAATCTCGCCCATACACAGCTCCGACGGCGCGCCCACCTCTGCGAGGTAGAGCCACCCGTCGCCCGTCTCCCTCGCCGACGCCTTCAGCCGCAGCGCCTCCTCGTCCCCCTTCTCGACGCTCGCACGCTCCTGCTCCTCCTCCTCCGCAAGTCCCTCCGCAGCCACCCGCTCCCACGCCTCCCTCCCGCATTCCCTCCACGCCCCCTCGCGTACCTCGCTCGCCCACAGCCCCGGCCGCTCGACCACCTCCCGGCAGAGCTCCCCCGCGCGCGCCCACCGCGCCTCGCCGCGCTCGGCGCCGGCGTAGGCGGGCTTGAGCGGGCCGAGCGAGAGGCGCGAGAGGTACAGGTGCGCGACGGTCGCGTGGCGGTCGGCGTTGGTGACGACCTCGCGCACCTCGTCGCTGTGCGTCCGCCCCGTCCGCGCGCTGGATCAGTTCCGAGAGCGAGGGGAGGAGGGGAGGGGGAGGGGGAGGGGACGCACAGCTGCACGCGCCGGAGGAAGAGCGGGGAATCGACGGTAAAGGTCTCGTACTCGCCGCCTTCGCCGCACACGTGCGTCTCGTACTGCTCGTTCTGCACACGGGCGTGAGGGCGGCGGCGGCGTCGAGTCAGGAAGGTGCGTTGATGGACCGGACAGACGTGGTAGAGAGACGAAAGGGGCGCACAAGACGGTGGAGCGTCGGCTGCATCTCTGCGAGCGTCTTGCCGAGGTGCTGCACGCCGAGTCTGCGCGGGCCACGATCACCTCCTTCGTCAGAATCTAGTTCTGCTCTTTAGAACGAGAAGGAGGTTCGGAAGAATCGACGGTAAAGGAGAGAGAGAGGACCCACCCCGCGCCTGCGACTTTGACGAGCACGCACTCCATCCCGGCGTCGACCATCTCGGCGAGAAGCTCTTTCTGTTCGCGCTCCCACAGCCACGCGAGAGGCGTCAGGCCGAGGCGCGCGCAGCTGCGTTTCGGGTCAACGGACGAGTCGAGCGGAGGGAGGGAGGAGGGAAGAGGGAGGAGGGGACGGACACGTGCTCGACGCGGACGCGCTGGTAGTTGGAGAGGATGGCACCGACAGAGACGCCTTCTACGTCGGGGTGGGCGGCCTGCAGTGCCGTGGAAGGGTTGAGCGGGAGAGACAAGTGGAATTGGGAAGGTCGGGGTCGGGCGGTCGATAGGGAAGGAGGGAGGCAGTCGTCAGCTTCCGAGCGTCGTCGCCGTCGACAAGCAGCAGCCGTCGAGCAGAGATGCACGGTTTAGGAGAGGAGGTGGAGAGGAAGGCGTGGGCGGACCTTGACCTTCTGGAGGAGCTGGAACAAGTCCTCTGTCTCGTCGCGGTCTGTGTCGTCGTCGTCGTGTGCGGGGTGGGTCTGCTCGCGGGCCTTGCCCTTGCGAGAGCCGTACTCTGCGCGCTGGTTGATGGCGGTGCCGGCGATGGTGTGGGTGTAGAGCGGGAGGTCGAGTACGCTGGCGAGGGTCTGTAGGCCCGAGGACCCGACGGTCTGGTACATGAACGAGTCGAGCTCATCTGGGGGACGGAGAGGGTTGGAAGCTTGCAACGGGAGTGCGAGGGAGGGCAGGCTGACCTTGGCCGTGTGGAGGGACGAGCGAGGCGAGGGCGACGGGGAGGTGGCCGCGGGCGAGGCAGTGGTGGAGGGTGTAGACCGAGTCCTTTCCGCCCGAGAGGAGCCCGACGCACTTCATCGTGCGTCGCAGTGCCCGAGTTGGTCACAGTGCTCGCGGCGACGAGGCGGTGCAGCGAGTCCGAGGCACGAGCACCCGCCGCCGAGTCCGCGCTCAGCAGCGACACACCGGCGAGCCCGCACCGCGCAGAGGAGCACGTGCACAGGCGAGCACTCGACTCGCACCGGCTTGCACGAGACTGCGCGACTCGAACGCGCGCACCCGCTCTTGCACCGCCAGAGCTCGCTCTCGCCTCTCTCGCTCCACTCGCGCTCACTCACCCGCGTCTCGCCCGCCCACCGGCACGCCATGCCCCCAAAGAACAAGGTCATGGCCGCACGCGCGGCAGCTGTTGCACGCGCCGCCGCAGCTGCGACACCCCCCGCAGCAGAAGCCCCCTCCTCCTCGGTGCCCGACGCCGGTCCCGTCGCATCCACCAGCGCAGCACCACCCGCACCCGCAGCCAAGGCCAAGGCATCCCCGCCCTCGTCCCCGCGCAAGGGCAAGGCCAGCGCCGCCCACCTCCCGCCCGCCGCGACCCTCCCCTCCGAACCCATGGACCTCGACGAGACCCAAGAGACGGGCGACGGCGACACCGACATGCTCGACCCCGCCGTGCCGCACACCGAACTCGACGTCTCGCGCCCGCGCAACGACGTCCCGCCCCGCGCCGCCGCCGCCTCCAAGCGCGCGAGTGCGGCCAAGGGTAAGGGCAAGGAGCGCGCGCGAGACGGCGAGTTTGCGCCGCTCCAGGACGTCGGCAAGGACGCGAGGCACCTTGCCGACGGGCTCGAGGCGCTCGGGCAGGACTCGTTCAAGGGCAAGAGCCTGACGGACCCCGTAAAGTCGGTCACGGTGCGTTTGATCCGCTCTCGCGTGTTCGTCCTGGACCATGCCTGACGCCCGCATGCCCCCGCAGGACAAGTGGGATCTCCTGCCCGCCTTCCTCGCCGTCAAGGGTCTCGTCAAGCAGCACATCGACTCGTTCAACTACTTTGTCGACGTCGACCTCCAGGCCATCCTCCGCGCCAACGCCCGCATCACGTCCGACGTCGACCCCAACTTCTACCTCGAGTACACCGACATCCGCGTCGGCTCGCCCGAGCGGCCCGACGAGAACGCCATCAACCCGAGCATCACGCCGCACGAGTGCCGCCTGCGCGACCTCAGCTACTCGGCGCCCGTCTACGTCTCGGTCAAGTACACGCGCGGACGCCAAGAGGTCGTCAGCAAGGGCATCCGCATCGGGCGCCTCCCGATCATGCTCCGCAGCAACAAGTGCGTCCTCACGGGCAAGAACAAGGCGCAGCTCGCCGCCATGACCGAGTGCCCGCTCGACCCGGGAGGCTACTTTGTCGTCAAGGGCACCGAAAAGGTCATCCTCGTCCAGGAGCAGCTCTCGAAGAACCGCATCATCGTCGAGACCGAGCCGAAAAAGGGCCTCGTGCAGGCTTCCGTCACCAGGTGCGCCGCGCCTCTCCTCCTCTGCTCGATGAAATTGCACTGACTCGCAGCACGTCGCAGTTCGACGCACGAGCGCAAGTCCAAGACGTACGTCCTGACCAAGCACGGCAAGATCTACCTCAAGCACAACTCGATCCACGAAGACATCCCGATCGCCGTCGTCCTGCGCGCGCTCGGCATCGTCTCGGCGCGCGAGATTGTCCAGCTCGTGTGCGGCAACGACGACGACCACCGCGCGGCGTTTGCGATCAACATCGAGGAGCTCGACGACCTCAAGACCAAGACGGGGCAGCCCGTCCCCGTCCAGACGCAGCAGCAGGCCCTCGACTACATCGGCCACCGCGTCAAAGTCATCCGCAAGATGCCCGGCGAGCGCGGCTCGGGAGGCGGCACGGGGGGCGCGCCCGCCGCGTGGCAGCCGCGCCGCCCCGCGAGCGAAGAGGCGCTCGAGGTCCTCGCGACCGTCGTCCTCGCGCACGTCCCCGTCGAGGACCTCAATTTGCGCCCCAAGGCCATCTACATTGCCAACATGGCCCGCAGGGTCCTCCTCGCCATGCAGGACCCGAAGAACGTCGACGACCGCGACTATGTCGGGAACAAGCGCCTCGAGCTGTGCGTCGTCCGTCTCTCCCCCGCTTGGCTTGCTTCACGGTGACTGACGTGGTGTCCTGCCGGCGACCGTCGCACAGCGCGGGGCAGCTCCTGTCGCTCCTGTTCGAAGACCTGTTCAAAAAGTTCAACCACGACCTCAAGACCAACATTGACAAGATTCTGAAAAAGTCGAACCGCGCGACCGAGTTTGACGCGATCAAGCAGTTCCAGCTGCACGGCGACGGCATCACGCAAGGGTTCGTGCGCGCCATCTCGACGGGCAACTGGTCGCTCAAGCGGTTCAAGATGGAGCGCGCCGGCATCACGCACGTCCTCTCGCGCCTGTCGTTCATCTCGGCCCTGGGCATGATGACGCGCATCTCGTCCCAGTTTGAAAAGACGCGCAAGGTGTCGGGCCCGCGCGCGCTCCAGCCGAGTCAGTGGGGCATGCTGTGCCCCTCGGACACGCCCGAGGGCGAGGCGTGCGGACTCGTCAAGAACTTGGCCCTCATGACCCACATCACGACCGACGTCGACGAGGAACCCATCTGGAACATCTGCTTCCTCATCGGAGTCGAGGGTGCGTCCCCGCGTCGCCCGTCTCGCCCCGACTCGCGTTGCTGACTCTTTCGGGCGGACGCGTCAACCTCGGACAGACATCAACGTGCTCGATGGCACCGAGATCTACGGCGAGGGGCACCTCGTCGTCTACCTCAACGGCAACGTGCTCGGCCTCACGCGGTGCGCGCCGCGGTTCGTGCGCACGTTCCGCCAGCTGCGCCGCGCCGGGCGCATCAACGAGTTTGTCTCGATCTACGTCAACCTGCAGCAGCAGGCGATCCACATTGCGAGCGACGGAGGGCGCATCTGCAGGCCCCTCATCATTGTCGAGAACGGCGTCAGCAAGGTCAAGGAGTTCCACATGAAGGTGCGCAGCCGAGGCCGCTCGTTCACGCACCCGCACTCGCGAATGCGGACGCTGATACTGGTTTTCGTCATGTTGTGCAGATGCTCCGCGACAAGGTCATGAACTTTGACGACTTTTTGCGCAAGGGCCTCGTCGAGTACCTCGACGTCAACGAGGAGAACGACGCCTACATCGCGCTGTACGAGAACGAGCTCAAGCCCGAGACGACGCACCTCGAGATCGAGCCGTTCACGCTCCTCGGCGCCGTCGCGGGCCTCATCCCCTACCCGCACCACAACCAGTCGCCGCGCAACACGTACCAGTGCGCCATGGGCAAGCAGGCGATCGGCGCCATCGCGCACAACCAGCTCAACCGCATCGACACGCTCCTGTACCTCATGGTGTACCCGCAGACGCCCATGTGCCGCACGCGCACGATCGAGCTCATCGGGTACGACCAGCTCCCCGCCGGCCAGAACGCCACCGTCGCCGTCATGTCCTACTCGGGCTACGACATTGAGGACGCCCTCATCCTCAATCGGGCGAGCGTCGACCGCGGGTTTGGGCGCTGCCAGGTCTTCCGCAAGTACACGACCCTTCTCAAGCGCTACCCGAACGGCCTGTGCGTGCCTTCTCCACTTCTCCTCAGCGTTTCTCCACGCCGGCCTACTGACGCGCGCCCGCCGCAGGTACGACCGCCTTGCCGACCCGCCCAAGGGCGAGAACGGCGACGTCCTGCCCAAGTACAACATCCTCGACCTCGACGGCCTCGCGCACGTCGGCGAGCAGGTCAACCCGGGCCAGGTCTACATCAACAAGCAGACGCCGACCAACGCGCACGACAACCAGCTCGCGGGCGTCGGCGGCGGCGGTCCGGGCGGCGACGGCGGCGCGGGCGCAGGCAGCGAGGCGGCGCCGTCGTGGAAGAACGCCGGCATGACGTACCGCGGCCCGATCCCGGGCTACATCGACAAGGTGCTCCTGACCGACACCGACTCGGACTCTACGCTCGTCAAGGTGCTCATCCGCCAGACGCGCCGCCCCGAGCTCGGCGACAAGTTCTCGTCGCGCCACGGGCAAAAGGGTGTCTGCGGATTGATCGTCCCGCAGGAGGACATGCCGTTCAACGACCAGGGGATCTGCCCCGACGTGATCATGAACCCGCACGGGTTCCCGTCGCGCATGACGGTCGGCAAGATGCTCGAGCTCCTGTCGGGCAAGGCGGGCGTCATCAAGGGCAAGTTCGAGTACGGCACGGCGTTTGGCGGGAGCAAGTTCGACGACATGAGCCAGGTCCTGATCGAGAACGGCTACTCGTATGCCGGCAAGGACTACCTCACGAGCGGCATCACCGGCCAGCCCCTCGAATGTTACGTCTACATGGGGCCGATCTACTACCAGAAGCTCAAGGTGCGTCCTCGCTATCCGTCTGTGCGGCTGGAGGCGCAGCGCTGACCCTTGCTTTCTGTCCCGCAGCACATGGTCCGTCTCTCCTCGGTCCCAGCCCCGTTGCCCCGCTCATGAACTGACGCCGTCCACCTGCAGGTCCTCGACAAGATGCACGCCCGTGCTCGGTGCGTTTCACCGTGTCTGCCAAATGCCGCTCGTGTCGCTGACTCAGCCCCATCTCTGCAGCGGTCCCCGCGCCGTCCTCACGCGCCAGCCGACCGAGGGTCGCTCGCGCGACGGTGGTCTCCGTCTCGGCGAGATGGAGCGCGACTGTCTGATCGCGCACGGCGCGTCGCAACTCCTCCTCGAGCGCCTCATGGTCTCGTCCGACGCGTTCAAGGTCGACGTCTGCCAGGAGTGCGGCTTCATGGGCTACAATGGCTGGTGCCCGCGCTGCAAGAGCGCCAAGCGTGTCGTCAAGCTCATGCTGCCGTACGCGTGCAAGCTCCTCTTCCAGGTCAGCCCCTCTCCCCTCCCTTTCTTGTCTCTTTGCGTGGGCTGACTCGCTCTGTTCGCGCCTATAGGAGCTCCTCGCCATGAACATCGCGCCTCGACTGGTGCTCGAGGAGGCGGTCGGGATCTGAGCCCCTCCTCTCTGCCACCCCATCGTCTCGTCTTCCACGCTCGCAACGTCTTTTCGCATCCCTGATATCCCTTCGTTCCCTCGTCTGGCTCTCTCTCATTGAGGTAGTCGAGTACGTCTTGTTGAAACAATAGCAGTCCGAGACTTCAATGCTGCGATGAGATGAGTGCCCTCCCTGCGGCTCGGCTTGCGCGATCCTCACGCGAGACTGGACAGCGCGCTCTCTGCAAGATACTCACCTAGACACGAAAAGTCTCTGCTGCCCGTTTGGCCCGCCCTGCTGTCGTGACCTTGACTTCGCTCGTCAGCTCCTCGTCCTCCTTTCCCTCTCACCTCATCCTCGCTCCGACTCGGACTCTGCCCAGACCCGCTCGAGATGCTTCCCGTGCTTCCGCTCGAGCTCCAGCTGCGCATCATCGAGCTCGCCGTGCCGCCGCTCACCAAGCGCAACCTCGGCAAGGTCCGGCAACTGTCGACGACGCTCCCGCTCGTGTGCCGCGCCTGGATGAACCTGGCATACCGCGCCGTGCCAGTCGTGCCGAGATTTGTGTTCAATAAGGGCGACCGGGCTGGAACTGCGCCGGACTTGACGCTCGACACCATCGCAGCGAGCGGCCGAGTCGCGCGCGAAGTGGAGCTCGACCTGGGCATGCTAGCTGGGCTTGAGGTTTTCGAACAGCTCTCGAACAGTCGTCTTACCCAGACGCCGAATGCGCTGTGGCTTGACCTGCCGGATGACCAAAGAGGCGGTACTTTCCTCGTTGAGAACTTCGGTGCGTCGCCAGGCTACAGTGACCGGTCGAGCACTCTGGCTGAGACTTGCCTCGACTCCCCCAGACGTTCCCAGGCTTCATCTCGACGACGCCCGCTGGTGTGCCTCAGGAACTTGGCTTATCGGCTCGCTCCAGCCTCGTGTCGAGACCTTGTCGCTGTCGTCCATGCAGGCAAACTCCCTCGACACTGTCGATCCATCGATCCGCCGGCTTGTATTCACCACGTGGGAGGGCGCGGACCTCGACCTCTCGAACATATGGCCTTTCACTCCGAATCTCGAGATTCTTGGCATCGCCGTTCGCCCCCCGTACAGCGGCTGCTTCGAATGGGATGTCTTCGAGGGCTCGCGGGCGAGCAACACCGTCCGCCACGTGTGCCTTCAATTTGCGTACGATCGCAAGACGGGGCGCTGCACCCTGTTCGACCCGGACCTTTTCTCGCTCGCTCTGCCGCCTTCTCTCCTCACACTCACCGTCCGCCATCCGTCCATCTTGACCTCGGGACAACGCTCGGTGATCACTGCAGCATGTGAACGCAACAGCACGACCTTCATCGAGCAGGCATACACGCTCGGACAGGGCCAGTTGGAGGATGAGTGGGACATTGAGGAGTGGGCGCTTCTGATGACGTGAAATTCATATCCACTACCAGATTTGCAAATTTCGCTGCTTTCTTGTTTCTCGCCAGAACGGTGGCGCGACGGTCAGGCTTCGCTCGTCCCCACTTCCCCTCGGCTACTCGCGAAAGTCTCGCTCAAATTGTATTCGCCTGTTTCATCTAGCGATGATCGAACCTGCTGCGTGCCTTGCACGTCTCTGGTCTACAGCAGTGTATTCCAAGTTGCCTCCTGCTCGAGCAATCGGACGAAGTCTCCGGCGCCCAGCTTCAAGCCCGCAACATCCCTCTTTTCACCTGCGTCCTCACCAAGAGCGAGTTCCGGCCACATGACCTCGAAGCCGACCTCTGGATGCTTGAGGTTGACGCGCACAAGCTTGACGGCGCCCCCTTCGCCGCCGAGTCGCTCGACTAGCTCCTCGCTCGGCCAGCGCACGACCGAAGGCGTGTTGAATCCGGCCCCGAGCTCGAGGAGCAGAACGTGCCCGCCCTTCTCCCGTGCGCGACTGACAAGCTCGTCGACCTGCTGCTGATGCCGGCGCGTCTCTTCCGCCGGACGCTCGATGAACCAGTCCCCACCGCGAACGTTGAAGAAGACGTCCTGCCCGCCGCACGACGGGCAGCGCGGGATGAGCTCGTCGGCGCGCTCAGGCGGGATGCGCATCTCGTTCCGGTCGACGACCTCGGCGGCGCGAGCGCACGCGGCGAAGGAGGGCCAGATGCGCGCTGTGCGCGAAGGGTGCCGCGCGGCGCACGACGGCGAGAGGCACTGGAATGTGTCGTAGGTGCCTTGAGGCGTCCAGACGCGGTCGGCGTCGAAGCCGGACGAGAGGAACAGGCCGTCGGCGTTTGAGCTGCGGACAGCGTAGCCGTTCGGGCGGGAAGTTGCGAAGCGTAGAAGAGAGGCGTAGAGCGATGTTGGGCGAGGGAAGGACCAGGTCTGCACGCGGTAGCCGTGGAGGAGCAAGAAAGCCCACTTGACAAGCGGCTGCAGAATCAGAAAAAGGTCAGTCTTTGACATTCGAGTGAGAAGAGGGAACGACACGCACATCTTCCCAGTCATGACCAATCGTGTGGTAGAGACAGCGCAGCGGCGTCTTGTCGAGCAGGCCTGGGTACAGCTGCGCGAACAGGTCTGGGTTGGTGTAGTCGAGCCCGAATCCGACCTCGTCGTTGACAGCATCCGCGCTGAGTCCCGCTCCGGCATGGATGATCACGCTGTCGGATTCGAGAATCCATTGCTTGACATGTTCCGGGATTGTGCGTTGGCGGGTGAGCGAGATTGGAGGCGAAGGAAGCGCGGGGAAGACGGCAGGGAGGGCGGCAAGATAGTTGTCCGTGTCGGTCTGCGAGAAGAGGACGAAAATGACGTTCTTGACGTTTGAAGTCGGATGCGCGTCGAGCCACCTGGATACGGTGCACAAAGCGATTTGCGCTGCCTGCGCGCCGGGAAAGAAGAAAAGGCCAGTCGAGATGCAAGGAAAGGCGACCGTCGAGATCGTGCCGAGCTGCATGAGTAACCGTGTCAGCTTGAGATCGACAGCGAATGGGCCTTGTCACACATACGCACCTCTTCAGCTAGGTCCAAGCAGCGCCGGTAGACCGTTTCGAGCTGCTCCACCTGCATGGGCGTTGGCTGCGCGCCCTTCCTCGCGAGCTGTGGGCCCGCCACATGCAGCACGTACTCCGCCCGTAACGCTCCACCGCGAGTGACGAGCACGTCTTCGGCCGTCTCGACGTCGTCCCAATCGCGCGCCGCCATGATCTTGACGCAGTCGGCGCGCAGAGCCGGACCCGCCGCGGCGTGAATGACGTTGTCGGCGCAGGGGTGCGAGGGCTTGAAGCAGCCGAGCATGCGCGTGTTGGCCGGGTTGACGAGCGCGAGTCCGCCTTCTGCGGCGCTCGCGCGCGACGACGCCAGGCGAGTGTAGTCGCCTCGGTGGAACCGGATTCGCTGGAACGACCGAGGAAGCGCGTCATGCGAGGTGGACGGGAAGAGATTGGTTGAAATGGCGGGGATCGACGACACAGAGGTGTACGGGTCGGGATCGCGGTCGTTGCGCGCCCGCGCGAGGGTTGTCGCGAGCTTGACGATGTCCTCCGGAAGGGGCGACAACTCCGTCGGGTCGCGGACGGTCAAAAGAGATCGCAGCAGCTGCTCGCGGTGCGCGTAAGGGTAGGAGGGAAGGTTGGCCGCCGAAGGTAGGCGTGGGTGGTACGGGAGTTCGCGGATGAGGTGGGTCAAGACGGCGATCTGCGCGCCGACCACTTCTTGCGGCGAGGTCGCCGTGTCCTCACCTACGACTCTCGGCAAGGCGAGGTCGACCAGGTCTCGGTACGAGTTGAGCGCGAGCATGGAAGCGGCTGAAGGCGAAGGACACGAAGAGAAGGAGTCGCGCGAGCGCGAGACAGCCGGATCCCGGTTCACGAGGCGGCGAGTACGGCACAGAAGCAAAGACGACAGGCGCAGGAATCGCCAGCATCAGCGACTGGCTGAGGTAAGCGCTGAGAGGAACGTTGGAAATGGACGAGACGAGGCTGAGCAAGCGGAGCTCGTCCCAGTCTGTGCAGGGCGGCTGGATACGGGCTGTGCGAAATGTTACAACTCAGCTCGCCAAGCTGCTGAGTCCTGGCTGCAAGTCTGTGCATGCAGACGTTAGGCGAGAAGGAAGGGAGAGAGGGGGACGACGACAAGGAAGACAAGCTCAGTACAAGACTTGCTCCGGAAAAATGGGGTACTGACGGTCTGCACACACGAGTAGCTTACAACGAGCATGCCGCAATTGCTATCCTCCTAGCTGACGTGAGTTCGTCGACTTCGTCGAGTTCTCCCGCGGCGACTCTCTCTCTCGTTCCTCCCCGTCGCTTGCGCTCAACTCGCCCGAGCAGAGCTCAGAGTAGCTCGATCGAGCTCTTGCAGAGTCTCTGACAATCTCTCGATCCTCTCTCTCCCGCCCGCTGCTCCCAGTTCTCCCCACCGTCGACCTCGCACTCGCACTTTTTCTCCCTCAACTTTGCTCGTCCCCGTCCAGGCGTAGCTGTGCCTTGTTGGAGTTTGACAGACACTCCGTGCACTGTCCTTGGGCAGCGTCTGCATCACCCGCACCGCTCTTGGCTGCTACTGGTTCGTCCTCTCTTCCCTCTCCCCCTCTGTCCGCGCGCCCTCTCGTCTCGCCTCCCAGTGATGACCACATCAATATTCACACTGTCTGTACGCGGCTGGCCTAAGAAACCGGCCGTGGGGTGCTGAGTCTATCACTACAACGGTATCTGACGGGATCCGAGACGACGGGCGCGGCGATGAGCATGGATGACACGAGTCTCTCGCACGACGAGTACTGACTCCATCTGTGTTCACCTGCACAGATCCTTACTGCTATGTTCTCGTACTCCTTCCAGCCTGAGCCTGCAACACTGCCTTCTGGTTCTCATGGTCCACCACCACATCTGCCGTCTTCGCCCGCCACGGAATGCTTGTCCCACGACTCATCCCGAACCGGGTGCCACGCGTGCCAAATGCCTTTCTCGTCATCTGTGAGCCTTGTGTCCTTTGATGGTCCAATGCCCGCACGCAACGACGACAACACACATTTCCTCATGTCTTCTTTCTCCGGCGTATACCTCTCCATCGCTAGGAGTCCAGGATGCCGATACCCATTTTATCTGGAAGACTGAGCTTGCATAGTTACGAGCACACGGTTGCGCGCGAACAAGGGGACTGACAGACGTCGTTCCCCTCGCGCAGGACCTCCATCTCTGCACTCTGATTCTGCCTGCGACTGACTGTTTTTGCGAGTATCCCGGTCAAGCTCGTGGATTTGCAACAAAGCGCCCAGACTTATCTGATGATGCCGGGGACGATTGAAGGCGAGTCGTACCGTGCCCGAGAAATGCAAAGTCGCGAGAAACCAGTCATCACCCACCTGTGCCTCGTTCTGATCGTCATCGTTATCTTGAGACTCGTCTTGTAGAGAGAAAGCTCGCGAGCGACGCAAGAGGCGAGCGAGGCGGTGCAGCGCTTCGACGCGCGCTCGGAGCACAAGTCGCCGGCGAGATGAGCGCTCTCGCTCTCGACGCCTCGCCCGAGCAAGTCTAGCTACCAGCCAGGACGAGCAGGATGCAGTCGACTGCGCCGCTGAGCGAGCTCGTGCTCTCGTCTACGCACTCTGCCTCGCCGCTCCCGACCGTCTCGCTGCACGACCCCGTCTCGGGCGCGCTCGTCTACTCCTTCCGATCCCCCGTGGCGGCCAGCACGGTCCAGTCAAGCGGAGGGAGGGGCAGGGACGGCGAGGACAAGCCCAGCTTGGAGTACCGCCGGACATTCGATGCGGTCGAGGCGAGCAACGGGTGCGGAGGGTTCCTCATGGGCTTGGGCGGCAAGGACGGGAGGGCCGCAATCAACGTCTGGAGCTACACGAGGGTGCGCTCCACGCCCTTCCTCGAGTTGCTGAGTGGGAATCGCCTCACGTTGCTCACTCCTCGACTCGCTCGCTCGCTCGCTCGCAGGAGACGACCCAGCAGCGCTTGATCCCTCCCGTCCGCCTCTCGACCTTTGCACTCAGTCGCGATGGCGTCTACATGGCTGGCGGCACGCTCGACGGCCGTATCTTCCTCTGGGAGGTGCGTCTCCTTTCACTCTATTCGTTGCACCTCGTTCCGCCTGGCTTACCGGTTCCGTCCCGAAGGTCTCGAGCGGCACGCTCCTCGTCACTGTCGACGCGCACTACCGCTCGATCAGCGCGCTCAAGTTCTCGGACGACGGCGCGGCGCTCGTGAGCGGGAGCGAAGACGCGGGTGTGAGCGTCTGGTCCATCGGACGGTGCGTCGGCCTCCCCTGCCTCCCCATGCCCTGCCTGTGACTCATCGGCTTAACGGTCGGGGTGCAGACTGCTGAACGCGACGCCCATGAACCCGCCTGCGCCGTACGCGACCTTGTCGGACCACACGCTTCCTATCACCGACATTTGTGTCGGGCTCGGCTCGTTCCCGCACTGCCGCGTCATGACCTCCTCGATGGACTCGACCGTCAAGGTGCGCTGATCTGTTGAACGTGCGAGGAAAGCGCCGCTGACGAGCGGTATTCGCAGATCTGGGACATCTCGACCTCTCCCGCCTCGCTCCTCTCGACCTTCTCCTTCCCGCACCCCGTGTCGCACATCGCCTGGGACACGCTCGAGCGCTTCTTCTTCGCCGCCGGGCCCTCGCCCCCGCCCGCCGGTCCCGCCTCCTCCGCCGCACCCTCTTCTTCAACGACGCCCGCTGCAGCAGACGGGCCGGCCAAGAGCCGCGTCGTGCGCGTCAACCTGTTCCGCAAGCGGAAAGACGAGTTCGGGATCGACGTGTCGGAGCCGGTCGGCGGCGGCGGGAGGGGCGAGGTCGAGCGGGTCGGAGAGGACAGCGGGAAGGAGGGCGAGAGTTACGAGATTAGGTGCGTCGGCGGTGCCGTCTCCTGCTTTACGTGACTCGTGGCCCCTCGGTTGGAGCTGCCGCGCTGAAGCTGAGAATCATCGACGGCGCCTACGTACTTACGCCTTTGCCTCGCGCAGCGACACCATCACCTCTCTGCACCTCTCGTCGCACTCGCCTATGCTCCTCCTCGGCACCCTGACCTCGCAAGTCCACCTCGTCTCTCTCCCCTCGCTCCTCCCCTCGCGCATCCTCTCCCCGCCGCCCTCGTCCACCTCCCCGGGGGCCATCACGAGTCTGAGCACGCTCCTGCGCCCGCTCGAGCTCGGCGCCTCGTCCGCCCACGGCGGCAGCGGCGGCACGCTCGAGCTCCCCTCCCGCACCCTCTTCGGCGGGTCCTCGGGCTCCGGCGCGGCCGCGGGGATGGGACTGGGGAGGACGGTCGTGCCCCCCTCGGAGCGCGAGCGCGGCGGCCCCCACTCGCGCGTCGTCGACGTGCGCATCGCCGGCGGGCTCGGAGGAGGAGGAGGAGAGCGCATCGAGGACCTGATCCAGCCCGCGCGCGGGCTCGCGAGCCCGGCGGCGCGGCTCCCCTGCGGCGGTAGCGCGGAGGGAGGGGCGGGAGGGGGGCTGGAGAGGGAGCGGGCGCGTGCGAACGAGCTGCAGAGGGAGGTCGAGGCGCTGCGGCTGCAGCTGGGGAGGGCGGTTGGGGTGGGCGAGGGCTTGTGGAAGAAGGTCGTCGAGGGGGTGCTCGAGGGGCGGTAGACCGTGCGAGGGCGGCGGGAATGCGCTACCTATGCACCCGAGCGAGCAAAGAGCGGCGATTTTTGCCAGATAGCTCGGAGCGTGTGCCAGATCTACAACAGACGAGATGCTGGATCAGAATGCAAGGTCGTCTCGAAACTAGCAACGGTGAACTTTCCCGTCTCTTCCGTTGGCGCCGCAGATAGACGATGTGCAAATGCGCTGTTGATACATAGGTGGACTGCCGCTCGGTCCCTAGACTGTACCCCCCGGTCAAACCCTCCTCGCTCACCGCTGTGCGACGGGGGCCTCTCCTCGTGCGCGCTCTGCAGCCCGGACGGCCTCCCGGATGCGCCGTTGCCGTGACATGACGAGACCGGTGGTGGCAGGTGCTGGTCGCGGGTCGGTCTCTGCGGAGCGTAGAAAGCGGTCAGTCGCGAATCGCAGCGAGGGAAGAGACGTCGGACGGACGGAGGACGCCGGCTTGGACGAGGAGGCGCTCTACGGGCTTGGAGGGGATGGCGCCCTGGCTGAGCCAGTAGCGGACGCGGTCGAGGTTCCAGCGGACGTGCTTCACGCCGACGTCTGCCTGTGCGGTCCTGGGGAGGAACTGGCGGGCGCCCCAGTCGCGCTCGTCGCGGAGGTGGCCGTTCGGGGAGCGGGAGGGCGGGGGCTGCACGACGGGGAGCGGGTCAAACTCGCCGAGGCGCTCGAGCGGGCGGGCGGTGGCGCGGGCCGAGGACTGGGTCGCGACGAGGTCGAAGCGCGGGGCGTTGCGGGTGAGGTGGTGGCGCGCGAGGCGGATGCGGATGCCCATGGTCTCGCTTCAAGTGTGGCCCGTGTCCTGACTTTGCTCGAACGTGCGCTCGAGAGGCGAGGGCGAGGTGTAGCTGCCGAGACGAGCGATGGAGAGCGGCAGCTTGCACCCGGCACTCGTCTGCGCACACAGCTCTGCAGGACTCGAGCTGCGGGAGAAAAGACTGCACGCACTCCAGCAGACACACAGGCCAACTCGCCCGCTCTCCTCGCTCGCTTGACCCGCCCCGCCGTGCGTCCCTCGTCCTTCAGCTTCATCTCTCTCCGCTCGTCGCCGTTTGCTTACTCCCCTGCGCTCTACAGCTTGCAGTACCTCGATAGAACTACTCCGCAGACACTCGCACACGATGCCCGCCTCGCAGTACGCCTCGGCCATCATCGAGACGGCCCTCGCCGCAGAGCAGCCCATCCTCCGCTTCGGCACCTTCACGCTCAAGTCGGGCCGCTCGTCCCCCTACTTCTTCAACTTTGGCCTCTTCAACACGGGCGCCCTCCTCCTCGCCCTCGCGTCCGCCTTTGCCGACGCCATCCTCGACGCCTACCCGGACCTCGGCACCCCCGCCGCCGCCCCCGACACGCCCCGCGTCCTCTTTGGCCCCGCGTACAAGGGCATCCCCCTCGTCGCCGCCATCGCCGCAGAGCTCGCCCGCCGCGGCCGCGACGTCGGCTACAGCTACAACCGCAAGGAGAAAAAGGACCACGGCGAGGGCGGGTCCATCGTCGGCGCGCCCCTCGAGGGCCAGCGCGTCCTCATCGTCGACGACGTCATCACGGCCGGCACCGCCATCCGCGAGGCGCACAAGATCGTCGAGGCCGAGGGCGGAAAGACGGCCGGCATCGTCGAGGCGCTCGACCGCGAGGAGCGCGGCCATGCGCAGCTCAGCACCGTGCAGGAGGTCGAGCACGAGCTCGGCGTCAAGGTGACGAGCGTCGTCAAAATGCGCGACATTGTCGCGTGGCTCAAGGACCAGGGGCGCGACAGCGAGTGCAAGGCCATGGAGGAGTACCGCGCCCAGTGGGGCGTCAACTAGACAGCGCGGCAGCTCTCCCTCGTTTGTACGTGCGCTCGTTCCTTCTGCCCTGCCGACGACCTGACTGACGCTCTATGTCTTCTGCGCAGTGTAGCATACCCCCCGCAACCGGTTCCTTATTCCACTCGCATCCGCTGCGCGTCGGCTCGTCGCACAGCTGCGCAACCGCACGCTCACTCTCAATATCCCGGCTCGTTTCTGCCTGTCAGCTACGGACGAGGGCGAGCTGCGCTCCGGGAACAGTACGCTGCCGCGCAATCGAGAACGCAGAAGCACTTCGTCTCGCAGTTGCGGGAGCCGTGGCAACCCTCGCGCGTCCGCTGTTTGGTAGCGGATCTCTGTCCCAGCTAGCCAGCCATCATGGCTCACCTCGTGCTCGGCGACGGCCACCGACACGGCCAAACCTCGTCGACTTTCGCCTACGAGCATTCGCCGCCAGTTTCAAGTCGGAGAGCACGCTGCATATATCTACGCACCTACCGTACGCGGACAGCTTCAAATGCGCCTCGAGAATCGCCCACTGTGTTAGAGAGACTCGGCACCGCATCCGCAGCCAAAGTCGCTGCTGCTGCCTCCTCGGCTCCCGGAGGATCTTCATTCTCGGTCATGCCCGCGATGCATCGCGTGGCTGGCTATATTACATGAGCGGGCGAGGCGCTTGAACCACGGCCCACGAAGATGCAAAGGATCGCCCTCACACTTTTCATCACGCGAGACATGGCGAGACGAGATCGAAATGTTTCTGGTGGTCGCCGCAGAGCACGATGATGAGGAAGAGCCTCGGCCTCCGCCGCGATGCATGCGGTCTTCGCGTGAAACGACAGCCTGATGAGTTCACCACTTTGGCAGTAGGGCCAAGCGGCAAAGGGGTCGGCGCCCCCCTCGCAGCGGATTTTCCTCGTCGCACTTGGCACCCAAAAAGTCGCCGAGGAGCATCCCGGGCGGCCTTGAGCGGGCTCTGACAGTACCGGTAGCGCAGCCCGCCGAGCAGTGAGACTGCGCTCGCGTAATGTAGCTGAACCTTGGGCTGGAGCTCGAGGAGAGCGGGAAGCTGCTCGTTCGCTCCCGGCGGGCGGGCTCGAGAAGCGGGACCGAAGCCGTGTCCTGCTGCGAGGACTGAAGTAGCGCCATATGTACTCTTGAGACAGATCGTGTGCGTTGAAGCACGGGGCTAGAGCAGTGGAGGCGGTTTCTGGAGAGAAAGCGACGTGATGCACAAAAGCTTCTGCGCGAGCAGTCGAGGCTCGTCGAGCATGCCTGGCTCTAGCTCGAGGGCGCTACGTAGAGAGAGCATATGAAGCCGACACAGAGCAATACCATAAGCCCGAGAGCCACGCGAGAGGCAGCGGTGCGCAGCCGATGAGCGGAACCAAGCCCGAGCATGCAGGGTTCCTCGACAAGTCGTCGGCGCAAGTGGGTGCCGATGCGTGCGATGGCAGCCTAACACGGTCCTGCACGCAGTCACTTGGAGACGAAGAGCAAGCAGGTAGCCGGAGAGCTGGCCGGTCCAGCCCTTGCGTCCGTCACATTCGCATGAAGCCGCGGTGTCGTCGGCGGCGGGGCGGCGGGCAGCATGCCCCTGCACTCGCTTGCGGAGCAAGCGCAATGTGTCTCAGTGCGGAGCACCTGCGTGCGCTCGAGTCCTGCAGGGGGAAGAGCGCAAATGTGCAGAGCATACAGCATACACACGCAGACGAGGACAAGGCGGGGAGGTGTCCGACCGGGCTTGATTAAAAAAGTGGAGGTGACGGATCGGCGTCGCGCGTGCGGCTGCGCGCGCAGACGGCGACTCCACGAGAATGAAGCCCGCCATCTCGGGCATTCCTGGTGACGAGAAGAGCTCTGGACCCAAGGGCTCGATGTCGCGGGCAGGGCGCTACAGACCAAGCCCGCCGAGGAGAGACAGCACGTAGCGCGAGAAGAACGAGGCAGCCTCGCGGGAGCGTGGGCTCGGGAAGAGAGGTGAGCACAAGCCGGGGCGGCAAGAGACACGTCGGAAACGGAAGGAGCGGGCGAAGAAGGCGCGGCCCTGGTTCTGATCTGCGTCTCTCGCCCGCACGCGCGCCCTGGCTGGCTACAGTACCTAGCAACGGGTTCCTGGCTCGGCGGCTGCCGCCCTGCACAACGCTGCATCACGTACCGCGTGTCCGGCTCGGTTGCTGCTCTTCTGCCCGCTCTCCCGCGTCACTCCACCGCTGTTCTCCTGCTCTCCGCTGGGTCCTAGCGAGCAGACAGGCGCTCGACAGGCAGAGGTGCAGCCGCGCTTCATCTCGCTCGGTCCCGCACCCCGCTCGAAGGCCATCTTTCCCGAATCTCGGTTCCCTTCGGCGACGTCAACGCCGCCTGGCCTCGCGAGCTCGAGCGCACTCCTGCCTTCGACATTCAGCGGCGAGGCAGCTTTGCTCTGCGCTTCCGAATAGCGTCAACGACGTCCGCAGGCCAGAGCCTACCTCACGTGCGGCTTCTTTCCTCCGGCTCCGCACAATCCGCTCGCACCCTGCTGAACCGGCGTCGTTGCAACAGACGCGCAGTACTCCGGAGACGACGTAGCTGCAGCCTTCTCCGCTTCGACGGGTGTCAAACCTTCCGGAATGGCGACCACCTCGTACGCCTTGCCGCCGCCGATTACGCCGCGCGCGACTTACGGCGGAGCACAGCACTACGCAGAGGTGCAGCACTACGTCAGTGAAGAGCCCTACGAGGTCTACGGGCAGGGTGAGTCTCAGCTTTTTCGCTTTGATGGGTCGGCAGGGAGCGGCGTTCGATTCGACTCGACGAAGTCGGCCTCGAACGGTCTCGCTGACGAGCTCTGCACACCTAGATTACACCTGTGTCGACTTCGCGGTCGCGCCAACCTACTCGTCCGCCGACTACTCTGCCCTGCCCACTCCGCCTCGCTCAACTTACCGTCCGCCTTCATCTGCGTCATCCTGGTCCGATGCGCCGTCAAGTCGACCGCGATACATGCACGATCTTCCTGCGCCACGGCCGGTCTATCCCGTGGCCGAAGAGCCGACGATGCTCGACTCGGCTTTCGAGCCTGTCGCGTACGACTCATCTATGAGCGCCCCGTCAACAGCCGAGGCGATGTACTCTGGCGACGACGGCTTTGCGTATTCGGTCACGCGGGACACGCCCATAGCGCCGTCCTATTCGACGTCGCCGACAACCGACTTCTCCGCTTCCTTCCCCCCCATTTCGTCTCGCTCTGCGCCTCGAGGTCGGGGTGTCCGCGCGTCGACCTGGACCTGCACGCTGTGTGGTTGGGCAGCAGCGACGGCGGAGCAATACGACTTCCACCTCAAGGCTCACGACGGCGACTGCCTTTTCCAGTGCCATCTCGACGAGTGCGGCGCGACGTTCGGCCTCGCGGAGGAGCTCGTGCTGCACGCCAAAGGGCATCAGCAGTCTCAGGCGCACAAGCCCAAGCGGTCTTGGGACGAGGTGCAGTACGTCGAGGCGCCGAACTCGGCGACCCAGCTCTGGACGCCGGAGCAGCCGAGCAAGCGCGTCTGCGTCGAACCCATCACGCCCGTGACGCCTGCGCACATGCAGAGGGCGACACACCGCCGTATGTCCCTGCAGCAGCAGGAGCAGCGCCGGCCGTCCACCGCATGTGTCGGGTCGTCTTCGTCCGGCTCGAGTGATATCAGGCAGGGATTGGCGTACGGCAACGGTTCGCCGCGATTGGCGCGAGCTGGACGCTCCAGCTCGTACGACCCGACGACCCGCCCGCTCCGCGCGAGCGCGTCCCGCTCGTCCCTCGGCCAGAACGAGCCGTACACGGCGGCGTTCGGCGCGTCTGAGGCGCGGCAGCCGCCCTCGACGCCCAAGCCGTTGTCGGTCTACACTCTCCCGGCCTCGCCCGCCATCTCGCAGCATGCGACTCCGCACCAGCCGCGCACGCGCTCGCCGCCGCGGTATCAGGAGCCGTCTCCGCAGTTCGCCTACCGCCCGCTCAGCCGCCTCGCTTCGCCCGTCAACATCCCTTCTTCCGCGCCCATCAACCAGGGCGCATTCGAGCCGTACCCCGACGTCGCCTCGTCCGACATGATCGTCTCGTACTCGCTGCCGCAGGCGCCGCAGCTGCAAACGCCTGCGCGCGGCCGGACGATCCACTCGCGGCGACTCGAGCAGCAGCAGCCGCATTATGCGTACGGCGACTACGAGCCGGCGCACGTGTACGCCCACGCGCCGGCGCAGCAGTCGACTCCGACCTCGCAGTACTACTACACCACGCCTGCGCGTGCAACGTACGCTAACGCGCCACCAGCTGTCGACTACGGCTATGCCGCGTACCCCGACGAGGCCGCTCAGCAGGCTCACCCGCGGTCGTACGGCTCCGGCCCGGCTCTCGTGCCCATCCCCGCCGAAACAGCTGCCTCGCCCACGCGCCGCCGCTCGTCGGGCAATTCGACGGTCGGCTCGATTGCGAGCAACCAGAACGAGTACACGACCGCGCAGGCGTCGCTCGTCTCGGCCGCTTCGATGAACCGACTCCTGTCACGCCTCCCCGCGCCTTCGGGTTCGCCTTATGTCCAGCAGCCCCAGCCATACGCTCCGCATGCCGCCACGCAGAGCCGGTCTCCGCGTGCGCCGGCGCGCTTCGTCCTCTCGGACGACGACGGGCCGAACGTGTCTGCCATCCACCCGCGGTACCGCCAGCCGCCTCCCGTCGCGCCCGCGCCGCCGCCGCTGTCGCCGACATCGCCGCCCAAGCCGGTCAAGATGCACCACTGCGAGATTGACGGGTGCGGCAAGGCGTTCAAGCGGTTCGAGCACCTCAAGCGGCACGAGCGCACGCACACGCTCGAGAAGCCGTTCTGCTGCGACATCGAGGGGTGCGGCCGGTGGTTCAGGTGCGCTTCGGCTTTCTTAGAGCTCAATTACCTCAGGTTGCTGACTATCGATCAATCACGCAGCCGCTCGGACAACCTCGCGCAGCACCGCAAGACGCACGAGCGCAACGGCAAGACGGCGCGCGCGACGGCCGCCGCCCTCCGTGCGGCCGGGATGGACGTCTTTGTCCCCGCTACCCCGGCAGCGCCCAGCCGCCCGGTGCGGGCTGCGCGCAAAAAGGCGCAGAAGGTGGCGCAGGAGGCCGAGTTCGAGCCGCAGGTCGTGCTCGTGGAGGAGGACATGGACGACGAGGCGGAGGGCCAGGCGCATTTCGAGGTGCAGGACCTCCAGGTCGACGGCTGAGGCGCCGTCCTTGTACCCCTCATATATCAGCATCTGTGCGTGTCGGTATGCGACCGCTCGTGTGTATCCTCTCCATCCAGCAGCTGGCACCCATCTTAGTCGTTCCGCATCTGGCGTCGCTCTGTATCGCCGTTCTTTTCGTGCAGCAGTTGTGCAACCCAGCAGTGTCTCCCGATCCCCAATTCGAGACGAAGGAGAGGTGCCTGCTCCCGCACGCCGCCATTCATCGCTGCGCGTCGCGATCACGGCGAGCGCGCGGTTCCTCCGTCGCTTTCGCCCTTTGCTCGGCGCCGTCTCTATCTGTCGTCGTTTGCTGTGTCTGTGTTGCTCCAGCGGGCTTGTCACGCCCCTCTCGTCGCTCCTTAACCTCCACCTACGCTCGTTTGCACCCCGCGAGGATGCGCCTCTCCGCGCTCCTCGTCGCTCTCCCCGCCGTCTTCGCAGCCTCGTCCCGCGCCTTCGCGTCACCCTGGGCGCCGGCAGGGCTGCACGCACGCGCAGAGAACGACCCTGACGATCCCACCGGTGCGTCTCTGCGCTCACGCGCCGTCCTCGACGTTGAAGCACTTCGCTCGAGCCGCTGTTGCTAACTTTGGCCTCGCGCTCTCTCCATTGTCCAGGCAAGACGCTCTAGTGAGTCCGCTCCTCCTCCTTGGCCATTGTTCGTTACAAGGGTGCACGCCGCACAAGAGTGCCGAGGCGGCGGGGAGGATCTGCTCGACCGCCGCTTGATCACGCGGGTCGACGCGACTTGGACTTGCAGTCTAGCGCTTCCGGGCAGGAAGCGTGTCCGCAGGGACTGTGCTTTCCTGAGTGAGGCTGCGCGCGCTCGAAGCGGGACACGAGCGTCCAGACCTCCAGGCGGAAAGACTGGGACGTACCATGTGCTGGTGGTCCACGCGCCGCAGGATGTGCTCGTCCCGTCTCGCGCTACACCATCAAGAAGTCAAAGCAAAGACGATCCGCGGGGCGTTTGCTGATCCGCCCCCTCTTCGTGCTGCAGTATCACGGAGCCCGCCTGTGGATACTATCGCGTAAGTGCACTCCTCGGCCCGTCTCACTTCCGCATATTCCTTGAGCGCTGACACTCCCCAAACAGTGCGTCGTCACCTGGCCCGTCGGCTCCAAGGTCGCGGTCAACTGGCTCGGACCGCCGCCCGGCAATGTCCGCGTCTCGCTCGAGAGCAATATTGGTGGTCCGAGCTACCTCATCACGTCGAGCATTGCGGCCAATTCGCAGGAGGGCTATTGTGACAGCGGGTACGGGATGGGCGTCATCGCGCAGGGGCATGAGTGCGGGCGCGTCGAATTTGTCGTCCCCGAGAAGTGGCAGCGGCTCAACAACTGTGCGTGCCTTCCCACCTGCACCTGCATTGCTAGGCACGCTGCTCACGGCCCTTGCGCACAGACACGATTGTGGTTCAGTCACTGTCGGACGAGTCGCTCATCGGCTACACCGACATGATCACGATCGCCGATTACAACGCCTCATCCCCCTCGGCCGTCCCCGCCAAGCAGGTCCCCGCGGGCACCTCCGTCTCGCTCTTGACCATTCCTGGACCGACGAGCGTCAACAAGGGCGCCAGCACCCGCTACACGGGCGTTTACCCCTCGCCGACGGCTGTCACGGCGCAGACGACCACCACTACTCCTCCCGTCGCCGCCGAGACGACCTCGTCCTTACTGCCGTCCTCGATCGTCCGTCTGTCGTCCTCGTCGCTCCTCACGTCGAGCTCGAGCGCAGCAGCCAACGCAACGGTTGCAGCACAGACGGGTCTTGCGGCCGTCAATTCGACCGTCTCCTCGCCTTCGAGCGGCGTGAGCTCGACGGGCACGGCTGGCGCCGGCAACGGCGCAGTGTCACTCTCGGCGCAGACCCTGACGGGCGCCGCTGCTTTCGTCGCGGCCGCACTCGCCGTCATCGCCTGAGCAACTTCGACCTCCTTCGTCCTCTCGACTATCTCGCCTCGTTCGCCTTTCGGCTCGCAACGCCACTATACCCCTGAGCACTAGTCTTTTATCCCGCACAGATTACAGACCCTCGTCCCGTCCCATCCGTCGTCTCGTTATCACCTCGCATCCCTTCGCACGTTCCTGCCTGCGTCCCTATTCCCGCACAACCGCACCCCCTGTATGGCTTGCCCGGCGCCTCAGTCGTATACCCTACCCCCACGCCTCTCGTCGCTTCTCGCCGGATCTGGATGAGGTGGACGCACGCGCAATCTCTGCAACGCTGGAGCCCGCTGGTCGCGCTCCCCGAGCGCAGCCCGCATCTTGCCCACAATCCTGATATTTGACCGCCCGTCAAGTCTCAGCGAGGCCTCGAGAGGTGAGGTGTGCTCGTGAGAGATGAACACCGACCTCTGCCCAAGAAGAGAAGGAGAGCGATACGAACTTTGTTTCGAGACAAGGCGACGAGATGTGGACAAAGTGTACAGAGAGGACAGCCAAGAGAGCCAGGACATGCAAGACACGAGGGAACAAATGGAAGAGGCGGAGCGGGAAGAGGGGGAGGGCAGATGGGGTCTAGCAGAAGCGCGGGTCGTGCTTATACTTGTACTTGACGAGTTCCGGGTCGCTCTGCTCGCGCATGCCGAGCTCGATCATCTGGATCTGCAGCGCCGTGTGCTTCCTGCGGGGGTGGCGAAACAAGCGGGAAGGTGAGCAGGGCGAAAAGGCGTCACGGAGAGCGGGAAACGAGGACGCACGAAAAGCAGCGGGCCTGGAAGAGATTGCCAGATTGGAGCCAGAGGTGGGGAACACCCGAGTACCTCTGATGCAGAGCAAAGCGGAAGTCAGCATTCGCTCGAGATTTGCCGGTTTACACGGTGCGCCAGTTGACTGCGCACAAGCCTTGCCAGCGCGGCTCGAGATACAAAGAAAGCACTTAACGCACCCACACGCCCGGGATCTCGCCCTGTGCGTCCTCGCCCCAAACGGCGCCGAGGCGATTCGCGACATCGTCCGAAATGACGCGGCGCACCGTCTCGCGCTGCGAGGTGTAGCCGGTCGCGAGGACGACCAAGTCGGCCTTGAGCTCGACGCCGTCGGCGAAGAGGACGCCGTCTTGGGTAAGGCGGTCGATCTCGACGCCCTGCTTGACCTTGATCTTGCCGTCGGCGATGAGGCGACTGCAGCCGACGTCGATGTAGTACCCTCCGCCGTCGCGGAAGTACTTGATGAACAGGCCGCCAGGGTAGGCGTTGAGCTTGAAGCCGGCCTGCGAGACGGAGCCGGCGAAGCTGGGTCAGACTGGCTTGAGAAGGTCTCGGCTGGCGTTGACGCACCTTGGTCAGTCCGTCGAGGAGGTCCTTGTCCTTCTTCGCAATCTCCTTTGTCGCCTCGATGTGGAACTCCTCAAGAAGGTTGATGGGAAGCGAAGTGAGCATCAGGTCGGCGTCGTCCAAGGGCGGGCCGTCTTCCTCGTAGATGCCGTTGAGCAATCCCGGAATCCCGAATCTTGAACGAGATCATCAGCGATGTCCGACATTGTAGAATGACAGAGGGAACGCACTCGGACGACATGACATAGGTATGAGACCGCTGGACGATGGTCACGTCAAGGCCGTGCTCGAACGCGTCGGCCGCGATGTCGTGTCCCGAGTTGCAGCAGCCGACGACGACGATCTTCTTACCCTTCCACTCGTCCTTGCCGTGGCAGCCCGGGTGGCCCGACGAGTGGGTGAGGTAGCCCTTAAAGTCGCTCATCGGGAACTTGGGCATGCGCGGCTCGCCCGAGAAGCCGGAAGCCAGGACGAGGTGGTTGACCTTCATTTCGCGGTCGCTCTGGCCTTCGCGAACGATCCGGACGGACCACTGCTTCGTCTGCTCGTCGAAGGTCGGGTTCGGAGCGATCGTCGACTTGAGCCAGACGTTCAGCTCCATCTGCTCGGCTGTTTGAAGGGAGAGTCAGGGGCGTGGTGACTAGCTCCTCGCCGCAGGAGTGTCACGTACCGTAGTCCTCCATGTAATTTGCGAGCTTGTCCTTCGGCGTGTAAATGGGCCAGTCTGTGCCGGCGGATCTCGTGAGACGGAAGTCCACAGTTCCGTCAGGTGAGCGCGGGCCATAACGTACTTTTGGGGAATTGCATGTACGCGAACGCGTCGGCCCAGACTGGATCATGCAAGCAGAGTGAGTGGTAGCGGCGGCGCCAGGAGTCGCCAATGCGCGGGTTCTTCTCGACGATGAGGGTCTTGATGCCGAGGACGGTCAAGCGCGCCGCGAGCATCAGACCGTTCTGTCCGCCGCCAACGATGAGCACAGCTGGGTCCTCGTCTTCGAACTTCTGCTGCTTGTTGCGCTTGTCGAGCCAGTTGTCGGACGAAGCGTGCAAGCCGTGCTCGGCGCCGAGCGGACGACGGTGGCCAGCGAACTCTTCGTGACCCTTGATCTCCCAGAACGCCGTCTGTGTCGTCATTGGAACAGGAATGAGCCTGTAAGTGTGTGTGAGAAGACGAAGAAAGGCGGTAGGACGAACGAAGAAAGTGTAGGCCTTCCAGTCGCCCGCGCCCGGCGACGACTCGCGCAAGCGGAGGAAGCCCTTGCCACGGCCCTCGTCAGTCTCGAAGGTGGTAAAGGCCTGGAGCCAGTTGGCTGCGTCGTTGACAATGGCATCGTGCGGCTTGATCACCGTGAGCCTTTTGATGGCGGGAATGCCGTATCGCGTCAGATGCCCGCGGATGTCGCTCTTCTTCAGCGAGTTGAAGTCGAAGTCGATTGTCTGAATGGTTCAGCATGAACACAGTCAGCAGATGTGACGAAAGCGTAACCCTCGGAAGAGTGCGAGAGAGCCTCGGAGCTCGACGCGAACCGTCCGCTCTTCCCCCGAGCTCGTATGCAAGGGACAGACGTACGAGGATGTCACGCCACCATCCGTCGTTGGTAAAGTGCCGCTCAATGCCGTCAAGGTCCTTTGCGTCGAAAGCAGCTTGAATTGACGAGCAGAATGCCTGAGCAATGTCGGCAGGACGGTTGGCGCTGTGCATCCAGAAGTCAGCGCCGAGAGTCCGTGAATACATGAAGGAGTAGTCCACACGGCTGGGAAACCTTGAGAGACGCGGGGAGAGCGCTCTCGACGTGCGAGATCGTCTGCTTGAGCGTGTCGAGCACCGAGACGGGTGCTTGCTGTACGTCGGCGGAGGGAGGCATGGCTCGTATGTTCTGAGTGAGGAGGGAAGAAGAAGCCAAGCCAGCGAGCGAGCGAGAAGCGAGCGAGATCCGGGTTCCCCACCAAGCGAGGATGCTCCGACAGCGATACTGGACTCGGTGCGGAGACGGCACTGCCACGTCAGCTCTACTAGCACCCGAGGCAAGCCGGACGGCAGCGGTGGAGGCGTCGAGCGGAGACAATTGGCCGGCGTCGAAGGGACAGCGAGCGCCACGAAGAGGTCACGAGAGCGCTGCGGAGGTCCAGAGTTTCGGGGTCGCGGCGAGCAAGCGATAAAGTCTATCAACCTGCTCCCTCCACGCCGCGCGTCGCGTCTCGACACGGTCGGGCTGGCGTGGGCGAGAAAGAGGGACGGTCCCTACAAATCGACCCAGCGCCCGCTTGCCGTTGTGCGACCGAGGTCGACTTACGATCATCCTTCTCTTTGCTGTCGTCCGGCTTGGTGTGGCTGAGATGCTGGCTGGCTTCTGCCCCTCTCGCTCGCGCCCTCGCGCTTTCGCACGCGCCGATCGCCTCCAAGTGTTCCTCACGCGCCGATCCAGCTTGCTTTGACCGCTTCTCACGACTTTGTCTTGCCTCTACGGACTGTGCACGTCAAGTTTGCACGCTGCAGTGAACTGCAACTCGCGGCAATATCGCCGGTGGTCGGAGACGCGGGCGGGGCAGACCGCCCTGCAGCAGTCTTGCGCCGTCCTTGCCTCGGGAGCTTGCCTGGCGCAGGGCAGCCCCGCTGGCGCTGTTCGGCAGGCGAGGCAGGGCGCTCGCTTGTTGATCATTGCCGCCGACTTCAACCCGTGGGAAGAGCCTTCCCCACCTCGCGACTTTCGACGGCCCAGGCTCTCGTAGTCCTCGTTCCCCGCCCTTCCGTCGGGACCTGACGGATCCCGCGCAACCTCGCTTCATGTGTGCTTCAGGTCAGGACAGCACACGGGGAAGGGCCAAGGAGGGCGCTCGCGCTCCGCGCTGCGTGACCACGACGATGCCGCGCTTCGCAAACGCGGAACGGCTCCGATCACCTGCGTGAAAGCCTCCCGACTTCCGAGCAGGTCACGGGCGCCTTTGCTCCCCGTTGCATTTCAGGCTAGTATGCGGGGCAACGAGGAGACAGCCGGCTCCTTCCTCAGGATGGGCAGCGACGGTAGGCAACCGTCGCGGCGAGGTCTCTGCATGTCTTTCCGCTTGGTCTCCTGCTTTCGATCGCCTCGCCTCACGTCCGCTCACAACAACACCGCCTGAATGTCTACTCAGCCCACTCCGCCGCCTGAGAAGGCTCCAAACCACGATCTCGAGGCTGGCAATCTCGGGTTGCTTGACAGCAACGGCGGCGCATCCCTGCGTCGGCAGATCTCGGTGCAGCTCACATCTGAGCAGTTCGAGCGTCTGTACCTTCAGCCAGGCGGAACGAAAGCCAAAGGCGACCTGGCCAAGGTGCGTTCACACTTGAATTTCACTCTCTGTCGCGACCTCCTCTGCTCGCCATTGGGCCTAGACGACCGCCGTGCTGTAATCTTAAGGACTGACGGCACTGACCCTGGTTCTCGCGACCGACAGCGCTTCGGTAACCCAACTCCGCTTGGCATCGCTTCCTTCCTGCTGTGCTTGACGCCCTTTTCCTGCTACCTGATGGGGTCAGTCCCTTGCTCGACTCCTTGGACTGATGGATGGACGACAATTAATGCTTGCCGCATGTCTAGATGGGTTGGCACGTCCACCGCCGCTGCCGCAACTCTCGTGTGCGTTTCTCTCCCTCCTCTGCCTGTCGGCATGCTCTTCACTCACTCTACCGTCGGGCCATAGTGGCGCAATGTACTTCATGGGCGGTCTCGGTCTCACTCTGGCCGGCATCTTCGAGTGGGTGCTTGGCAAGTGAGTCCGATTAATCGTCCGCACCAAGTCGTCGCGCTCTGGTTCTCACCCTGCCTTCCTCCGACAGCACCTTTACTTCGGTTGTCTTCATCACCTTTGGGGCTTTCTGGCTCAGCTTCGGCTTCCTGCTAGAGCCTTCGCAAGGGATTGCCAGCGCGCTCGACGCGTGAGTCGCTGTTCTCAACTGCCCTTGCTCTGCTGACTCGGAATGTGATTGTCACGCAGCACGTCTGTCGAATACAACGGCGGCATTGCGATGTACCTCATCTGTGCGTCTCGCTCAACCGTTTGACCACTGTCGAGGTCTCTGACCTGGACCTTCGTGATCGCAGGGTGGAGCGTCCTCGTCCTCATCTACCTGGTTGCCTCGCTCCGAACCAACGCCGTCTTCGTTGCGCTCTTCACGTTCCTCGAGAGTGCGTCTATCTCGATCGCACGAGGACGACATCATGTTGACCTTCTCGGCACCCCTCGCAGTCACCTTCTGGATTCTCTCGGCCGTCTGTGCGCCTGCTACAGCTCAGGCGTCGAGTCAAGCGATAACTCACCTCTACTCCCTTCCAGACATCAAGTCGGCGTACGGCGATACGAGCAACATCAACGCACTGCTCAAAGCTGCCGGAGCTTTCGCGTTCCTCACGACGGCTATGGGCTGGTAAGGCCATCTCGACCGCTGCGAATCTTCGCGTCTCGATACGGGAACGCGAGACGGACACCAGGCTCACGCGGGAATATGCGCTGACCTCGCTCTTGTCTCTGCCTTCAATAGGTACCTCCAGGTTGTCCTCATCTTCGACTCGGTCGGCATTCCCATCAAGCTTCCTGTTGGCGACATGTCCACCTTCATGGCTCGTCGTCGCCACATTGACTGAGCATCTCGCTCGTGCTGAACTTACGAACCTTCTGCGGCGACGGTCCCCTTAGCTTATCTCGCTCGCGACATACGCTTGCATTTCCTCTTGTACCTATTCTTCGTCTACTTGTTACGGATACAAGGCACATCTGCGGCTCTTTCGTCCTCCCTCCTCACTCCTGGGCTGCGCGGCAGTCAGTTCTGCACGGTATTGTCACATCTCCATGGTCCACAATCGCGTGCGTGCCTAGCCCATGGAGGAGTTCGAGGAGATTGAAAAGAGTCCCGGAAGCATCCTGCTGAGCGCCGAGCTCACTGCCTCGCTGACCTGCTCGACCGCGCCTGCCGCTGCATCGAGGAAGTCGCCAGCACCACTGCCCTTGTGATCCTCCTCGACAGATGAGGCGGGGGACGCCGCTTTGCCTGGACTGCGCGGCGTTTCGATAGGCGTGGGCGAAGCGGTACTGCGGCGTGAACGGGAGGGTCGGCGGCGAGAGGAGCGAGTCGGGAAAGCGGGAGTGTCGGAAACGTCCTCTTCGCGCGAGCGGGAGTGGGTCGCCCGCTCGTAGTTGTTGATGTGCGCTTGGGCTGGAAGAGATGACGCTCGCGCGCTCCTCGAGCGGGGCGGGCGGTGGTCGGAGGGCTCGAGCGAAGGCGACAACGGACGGCGCTCCTTACGAGACGAGCGACGGTCTGCGAAGGGACCTCGGATGAGCTCGTTCACTGCAGCCTGCAATGGAGACTGACACGCACCGGTCGCTGATCCGCGCGTGTCCTCGCTCGGCACGCTCCTGATTGATCGGCGCCTCGATGGATCCCGCCTGGCGCGATGATGGGCTGACTCAAACTGCCCGCGCTCGTCCGGCCGGCGATTGTGCTTGTCCACAAGAGGAGGCGGTGAACCCGCAGACGCCATTGACGACAGGACGCTGCGGCGGCCCTCGTTGTCCCACTCGACATCACTCGTCGGCGCCGAGACCAGCACAGCGGGCGTAGCCTTACGACGCCGCCTCTTCGGCTTGTCAACAGCTGCATCGACCTCGTCGTCGGACAGCACGACGGCCTTCTTCTCCTCGTCGAGGCGCCGCTCCATCTCGACCTGCGCGAGGCGGATCTTCTCCCGCTCGGGTTCCCACATCTCGTACTCGCGCACGCGGCTCATGGCCCTGCGCCGCTCGCTCGGCATCAAGCTCGCGCGACCTTTGCGCTTGGTGCGCCCGCGCGGATCGGTCGGCCAGCCGTCGCCAACATCGTCCGGCGCGAGGGCATCCATCAGGTCCCACTTCTCGAGCATGAGCCGTGTGGCGGCGTCGGGCGAGAGCGTGTGTCGAACATGCAGTCGTGGCGGGTCGAGGAAGCGATGTGGTGCCGAAGGAGGAGAAGGGCGACGGGGAAGACGGGGAGAGGATCGGTACGCTTTGCGTGGAGACGGCGGAGCCGAGTCGCCGGAATCGAAGACGGGCGTGAAGCGGTCGTACCGACAGCTCATGGCGAGGCTCGAGGAGAAAGCAGAAGCGCGAGCGAAGAGGCCGGACGGCAGGTCCGCGGGTCCGCTCGCGGGTCTCCTATTCCGGCAACAGACGAGCGTGTAACGGCGATCTGAGCGCAAGTCGAGTGAAGCAGTCTCGGGATTTCAGCTCGAGCAGAGGGTTTGACGGCACAAGAAGCGCTCGCGTCGCAATCACGGCTACAGGAGCCCGGGAAGCCGGTCGGAACATGCGCCGCAGAGTGCGCGAGGAGCAGGAGCGAGTCCTAGTTGACGGCGGCGAGCGAGTGGCGAGCCATATTGGCTCTAGCGCAACAGCAAGCCGGGATGCAGCAGAGTGGCCGGAAATCTGCAAATTGCGGGCGAGACAGTCAGCAAGAGTCCCTTCACGATGCTCGTGTCGCGGTGCGCATCAGGATTGGTTGTCATCACGGCCTCGCTCCGGGTTATTCCAGGCATGGAGACCCTTGCAACTGAATGCAGGAGCGGAAGGCGCAGGCGCAAATTATAATCGTGCATCATTGCGCGGCGAGAAGGGGTGAAAGGGACGAGGGGGCCAAGACTCACCGAACGCTGGGCGGGTACAGGCGCGTCCCACGGGATGATAGAGATTGAAGCCCGCCGCGTACGATGGAAGCTCAAGCCCGCCGCTCGGGCGATTGCGACTGCCACAGGCGGGCCGACATGTTCTGCAACATGACCGCAAGGAGACCCCTCGTGTGCTCCGCCGGATCGCTCGAAGCACTGGCGACGAATTGCAAGCAGCAAACAATCGAAATGCAGCCGGAAGGAGGCCCTGCTGGTGCTGGAGGACTAGGGCGGCAGGAAAAACTGCGTGCGAGGAGGAGGAGCGGGAGGGTCGAAGGACTAGCTAGCGGGCGAGGGAGGCCTGCTGGACTGTCACAGCACCTGCACGCGCTTGACCAGGCCGCTCTGGACTCGCACCTAACGAGGTGAGCGCAAGCGGCGAGGGAAAACGAGGGAGAGAGACGACGAGCGAGGAATCAGCGAAGGCGAAGAGGTCTCTCCATGTGAAGGATGGGGCTGGGTGCATATGCCGTGTGGTATATCTATACACGCCCTCACTGAATAGTCACCTCTCTCGGCAGGATTCCATGCAAGCTTGATGCGCCTCGTCCTCGCCCCCCTCTCGCTCCTTGCCCTCATCCTCTCACCTGCGTCTCAGCGCTTCTGCTTTTACTCGCTAGCTGTGGGTCTACTGGCGGCTCCCAACTCCAGACGCGGAATCCTGCTACTCGCTTCTGTCTCACGATGGACCGCTTCTCCCTCGCCCTCGTTCAGCTCCGTGTTCGCCCGCTCCGTTTCGAGGCCGTCGCCGCTGCTGAGAGAGCATCTGCTTGCTCTCAAACTCTTGACAAAAGCGCCTCTCGCGCTCGAACCTCTCGCACCCGTCCGACTGTCCCTAGCCGGACACTCCGCCTCGTCCGTACCTCCTGTCCCTCTAATGGACTCTCCCGTCTCGTGCTTCTTCAATCCCCTGCTTTTCTCCATCCGCGTCCATGTCAACGTCAGGCGCGCACGACCCCGACGGGCGCGGCACATCGCCGTACCAGTCTCGTCCCGCCCCTCCCGGGTCGGACGTCCAGCTCTCGTCCGCCGTTGGCAGCGGCGGCGGACACCGCGCGGGCAGCAACGTCGCTCCAGCGGGCGCGAGGCCCAGCGGCGACGGAGAGCGCGACGACAAGGCATTCTTGAGCTACGCGGATGGCATCGAACTCACCCAGGCTGACAAGCAGGTACGCCCGATCCGCCGTTTCTCCGTCCTTAGGTTGCTGACGGGCTCACGAACGTCTGCAGGAGGGGTACGACCCCTCGCTCCTGAACCTCCCAGAGCGCAACACCGCCGCCACCGCAGCCGCCGACCCCGTTCCGCACGTGAGCTCGCCTCCCGCCGCACGTCTCGGCGCCGGCGGCGCTCGCAACGCCGCCGCGCTGCCCTACGCTTCTCGCGTGCGCGACGACTCGTTGGAGCTGAACGGCGGCGCAGGGAGCAAGCGCTCCTCGCGCGACGGGCTGAACCCCGGCGGCGCGGGCGGGAAGGCGCGGAAGAGCGTGCGGCACCACTCGTCGACCAAGGAGGGCGACGGGCATCGCGGAGCGGGGGGAGGTAGCAGGAAGAAGAGGAAGAAGAAGCCGCTCAAGTGGTGGCAGAAGCGCAGCACGCTCATTGCGGCGCTCGTCGCCCTCATCCTCGTCGTTGGGCTTGCCGTCGGACTCGGGGTCGGGCTCACGGTTGGCACGGACGACGGCGACAGCGGCAGCAGCAACAGCTCGCGTGAAGGTGTCGCACCGACCGCGTCGACGGGAGGCGTGCAACCGAGCGCTTCTGGCATCGGCGGGCCCGACGTACCCGTCTCCGCGTCTGGCGAGACAGGCGGCAGCGCCACCGCTACACAGGGGGATGGCGACATTGGCGCTCTGACAGTACAGCCCACTGCGGTCGGGAGGGAGTCGAATGCGGCGGTGCGAGCTGCAGGCGAGGCGATGGCTACGCGGGCGGCGCCGACGCCAGCAATTGCGAAGAGGCGGCTGGCGAGGTGGGCATGAGGGACCTTCTGTGATGATTTCGGCGGCGCTCCTTACCCTCTGACATGTACAACTGGCCGGCTCGCGACTGCACACTTCGAAATCTTCAAACGGACGAGGGCAAACGAGACGACGATGCAAGGGGCGGATACACAACGAGCAGACGAGAGAGATGAGACAGTACGGTGCCGAGAAAGAGAGAAGCAGTGTCCGTGCAAAGGGTGATTAGGCGAGTGTGAGAAATGAAAGTATCGAGCCAGGACGAAACGTTGCAGTGTCCATCCTCCTCCCCTCCTCCGTTTGGCGGGCCGGCGGCAGATCAAGCAACGACCGCCGCCAGCGCTGCGACAAGCAGAGCCGCGCCGGACCAAGCCGTCGCGGGGACTCCGCCGTTGAGTTTCGACGGGGCGGTCGCTTCGGCGCGGACGGGACCCGTCGAGTCGCCCGAACCGGTCGTGTTCCCTCCCAGGTTCGTGCTGTAGTTGCCTGGATTGTCGCAATACGAATCAAGGTCAGCAGGGAGGAATCACCTCGAGGGACCGCTCGAGTCGTGACTCACCGATCGGGCGCGTCTCGTCCGTGAACGCGCAATTGTCGCTGTCGCACAAGCAGCGGTTTGCGATCGGGTCGAACCACGCCGTCTGGCAGTCGCTCGGGAGCGTGTGGCGCGTGTCGCCCTCGCGCGGCGAGGGGACGGGGTCGTCGGGCGTGGGCTCGGTTGCGGGGCAGTAGTAGCAGCTGCGAGGAGGCCCATGTGAGCTGAGGAACAGGTGATGGAAAGCAGCAGAGCGGGACGCACGTCTGCCACGGGAACGCGGCAAAGTCGCAGCGGTTGAGCAGGCCAGCCTGTACGCAGCGATGGGATGGCAGATCAGCATCATGCATCGCACTTGCTCAACAATGCGAGTCTGAAGCCTGCACTGCAGCGCACCATATTGACGGGGATGCCGTTGCAGATGTTCTCGTCCTCGGGGACGGCGGGCGAGCCGCACCCGAGGCCCTCGACGTCGGCGATGTGCTCGTTCGTGACCGGGTTGCGCATCCACTCGAGAAGCTATTCATTCGCGCGCACGAATGCTCGTCAGAATGCGCGCGAGGTTCGGGCTGGGTGGGGAAACGGCGGCACCTGCTTGTTGCTCACGATCCAGACGTTGTCGTGCGACTGGACCCAGTCGAGGAACGTCTGGAGCATGTTGCGGATCGCATCGGGATTCGTGACGCCCGGATAGTTGATCGCGAGGTGCTGCAAGCGGGCAGTCGTGTCAGGCGTGGTCTAAAGCACGCCGAGGCGAGAGGAAACGCACAATCGGGTGCGAGTAGAGACCGAAGGGCTGGCGGTTGCCGTTATCTGCGGAACCACACACACGTCAGTCTTGTTCACAGCGCGTGCGCGATTCCAAGCATTCGAGATTCAACAGCGCAGACGCACAGTGCTGAAGGAACGTCTGCTGCAGCCAGCCGAGGACCTCGTCTGCGTCGCGCCCCTCGAGCCACGGGTCCATCAAGTGGATGTCACTCGTCGACTCGCCGAAAGTCGAGTACATCGGGATCTCCCACAGGCCGGGGAGCTTGAGGCGGCCCTGGCAGATGTCGGGCTGCTCGAGGCAGTTGTTGGCGATGCCGTTGTCGAGCGTGTAGGGCCAGTACGCGTCCGTGTTGCTCGCGTTGGCGGGCGACGCGCTCGTCATCGACGAGTCGTACGTGAACGACGCGTTGTGGAGCGCGCGCAGCGTGTCGCCGTCCCAGCTGAGGAGCGGCGCGCGGAAGCCCGCAATGTCGCTGACGGGAATGCCCGCGAAGGCGTTGAGCGCGCGCAGGTTGCCGTTGATCTCGCTCACGTTGGGCTTGCCCGCGTGCGTCATGGTGTGGTCGGCAATCTCGTTCCCGGCGACGTACATCTCGGTCACCATCGAATAGTTGGTGTACGAGAGACTGGTGAAGTAGGTCATCTTGGGCGCGCAGCCGTTAGGATTCTGTGGAATGAACTGATCAGCCTGCGCGTTCTGAAGAGGTCGACGAGGATGAGCGCACCCTCCTTTCGGCGAGGAAGTGATTGATGACCTCGACCGTGTAGCTCTGTGCGTCCGACAGGATCAGTCCATTGTCGTGGATGCCTCGTCGCTGGAATACTCACCTGGATGGCATCGTCTGCAGTGAAAGCTGTACAAGAGGGGAGATCAGCACCGCTCCCGAATAAGATTGGAAGGCTCTTCCTTCAACGCACTGACGAATTGCGGCACATCCTGCGGTCTGAGACCACCGGGCGGCGAGGTCGAGGCGCACTGCGGGGCGTGCACAACGGTCAGCGCGGGAGCAGAGTCGAGGTGGGGACGCGGCGCACGAGGCAGTCTGGCAGCCTGCACTCGTTGGTGTCGCACGAGTAGCCGGCTGACTCTGCAGATGTAGCCTTCAATTGTCAGCCTGATCCGTGCGTGGCGAGTTGGGCTCGAGCCGAGGCGCCGGGTCCTCCGAGCGACGAGAAGGGGCAGGTGGCGCTCGCGGCTGGCAGCGTGAGCGGGCGATCGAGAGGGGCCAGTGCTTACCAGGAGACGAGACAGGCCCCGTAAGCGCACCGCCCTCGCCGCCGTTTGCGCCGGTCGAGAGCTGCGCCGAGGCACTCGCGGCGAGGAGGACGAGAGGGAGCGCGAGAGAGCGCGTGCGCATGCGAGGACGGGCGGGCATGGCTGCTGGCAAAATGTGCACGGCTCTGGTAAGGCTCTGGACCCACTCAAGGGAGAGCGACGCGCCAGGTTGAGCGAGAGCTTCCAACTCCGCCTTCCGCGCGGACTCACCCCACCGCTCTCTCGCTTCGCAACAGCAGCCGTTAGCGCTCACAGACGAGCAGTAGAGACGCATAACTTCTGTGGTGTGCAAGGCGGCACCTCTACCATGCTCTTTCCGGCCCCTCTCTCCTCGTCAACGTCTATCGATCGCTTGCATGTTCGCCATCGCCCTCACAAGAAGCGGACCCCGGTCAAGCACAGCCGAACCAGCTGTGGTGCTGCGCTGACCCTCATAGCATCAGCCTCAAAAACTGCTTCGATGATTCGCGCGTTGCAGCGGGACGGCGGCTACATCGTTCTCAGGTCCATTATGCACATGGGGTCATCCTTTCGCCTGTCCGCACTGTCGCGCTGGAGAGCGCGCACTCTGCGTCGAACTGAGCGGCATTACTGGACGACGGGGCCCGGGCGGACGTTGCGCGCGCGCTGCGGCTTGCGGGTGCCGTTCTGCGAGGCGAGCACGGCCGACGTGCGGCCGAGGGCGACCTGCGTGCAGACTCACCATCAGTCGTCCGCTTCACTGAGACGGTCGCAGAAGCGTGAGCGCACCTGGTAGACTTCGGGGCGCCCAATCGTCTCGAGCGCCTGGATGACCTCCTTCTGGGCCTGCTCCTTGCCGTTCTTGAGCTCCTTGGTCTCGACCGCGCTCTTGACCGCGTACGGCGACGCGTCGGGCTTGCGGTACGACACGTTGAGCCCGCGGCCGGACGACGGCGTCGAGATGTCGAGCGTCGCGCGGTTCGCGAGGCCCGACCACTTGGGCGAGTGCACGCCCTTGAGGTTGCCGCGCTCGACCGAGAAGATCTGGCCGGTCCCGCGACGCTTGTGGATGTAGGCGTTCTGCGGGCGTACAATCTTGTTGTCAGCACGAGTCGCGAGTGCGAGACTGGGGGGGACAAGCGGACGCACGTGCTTGCGGGTGAGCAGCCAAAGGAGGTCGTCCGAGGCAATGTTTCCCTGAGCCATTCTGTAGTCGTTGAGGTGTCTGCAGCGGCACCCAAGACGAGGTCAGGTCCGTCGGCGTGAGCCCCACATCGGCGTCCAAGACGAAGCGGAGACGTGCGACTGCGGGACAGCGCAGCGCGAGCTCGATGCTATGCAAGGACGAGGAGTCATGCAGCTACATATTGGTCCTCTCTGGCGCCTCCGTGGGCCGCCGAGTCGCGATGCGGCGATTTGCCCCGCACGGACAAGATCTCGCGGAACGAGGCGAGGGAGTGCAGCATGCAGGCTGGAATGCGGCCCTGCTCCGGTGGAAACACTCGTGGAAGTGGAAGACTCACGTTGTGCGAGTCTGAGCGAGACGCGTGAAGTGTGGGAAGCAGAGGAGCGAGCCGACCGAATTCCCTTGACGCAAGGCGCGAGCACACGAGGAGAGGGGGACGGTGCTGCGTTTCCCTGCCGTCCCGCGCCTCTCAGTCGTCTGATACACGTCAAATAGATACGAGACGAGCTACAGGGCGCGCCGGAGTGGGCAGCAAGTCGTGCAGCACCTGCCGTGGAGACATTTGATTCCGACGAAGCGGAAAGAGGCAAACGCAAAGGCATTGATTACTCGGTACGACAGACAAGAGAGACAGTACGACAGGTCACGCAAAAGACAAGAAACCCCTCTCCCCGCAAGCCCACCCCTTCACCAGGCACTCCTCCCCCTCCCTCTTCACCAGCACGTCCCATCGAGGAACCATCTGTCTCCCTCCCAGTCAATCTCGCCCTCGGCAAGCCCGCCACCCGCGACCGAGTTGAGCGAGCGGCGCGCGACCTTACCCGCCTCGAGCAGGCGGAGGAGGATGCGCTGCACCTCGTGCGCGGCGAGGAGGCCGCGAGCCTGAGCGCGCGCGATGAGGGCGGGCTGCGATCCCGTCGAGCCTGTCAGTGTACAGCTCGGGACGGAAAAGACAGAGGAAAGGACGCACGCAGGTGATTCCGCTGCGCGCGAGCAGCTCGCCCTTGACCCAGGCGCACGCGCGCTGCCAGTACTCAAAGTTGACCTCGCCACTGACGCCCGTCCACAGCGCGGGGAGGTAGTACCGCTTCGGGTCGCTCGACGGGACCGGGAGCGCCCACGAGGAGAGGTAGCGCGCGTGAACCAGCGAGAGCGCCGCGTGGCCGGCGAGGAGGGCGAGAGGCGGCGATGTGGTCGTGAGAAGCGAGACGGCCGAGAGTATCGCCGCACGGTCGTGACCGACGAGCACAGTCTGTTCGAGGGAGTGAGTGTGAGTCACTTCGACTGGCAGGATAAGGGGACAAGTACGCACCGAAAGCCTCCTGAGCGCGATCCCCTCTGCTCCTGCCGCACTGAGTGCCTTCTCAAGCGCGAGTGCAGCATCGACGTCGACAGGCAAGCTCGACTTGGCCTGTGCAAGAGCAGCCGCGTCGTCCGTTACACTCGCGGGGAGGAGCGTTGTCGGAAGCGGGACGGCTTTCTTCTTGTCGAGCGCCTCGAGCGGTAAGACATTGATCGTGCACTCGATGTCGTCGTCGTCTGTGACAAGGTCCGTCAGCGTACGCGTCCGTGTCAAGAGAAGGAGAGTCAAGCGCGACGCACTGGCCTGGCGAGTCTGCCAGAAGTCCAAGTCGCGCGTCTTGTCCGTCAGCGTCGACGTGTCGACCGCGAGGTCGACCGTGCCCTCGGAGACGAGGTCGAAGAAGGCGAGCATCTGACCCTCGTTCGGGATGAGCGGGAACTCGAACTCGTCGCAGTCGCACAGCTCGTCGTCCCAAGCCGAGGCCTCGCCCAGGCGCGTCATGGTCGCCGTGTTGTCGAAGCGCTGGAAGAACCTGTGAATCAAATACAGGTCAGCGTGGTCCACAGCGCTCGCTGAAGAGGGCGCACTTGTCCGTGAAGACAAAGTTGCGACCGGGCTGCCGGCGATCCTCCTCAGAATGGAGCTTCTCGATGATCTGTGCGCGCAAGAGCTCCTCGACGACACCGTCGACGCGAGTAGCGTATGGTTCGAGCAGCGCGCTGCCCTTTGCCACATCGTACGCGTCCACCGGGGTCGAGACGATCGCCTGCGGGAATGTCGCTAAGTCAGCTGCTGTTCGATGAGGAGTGGATATCTTCCTCACCTTGAGGGCCGCAGCCGTCATCTCCCGCGTGCGGTGAGGTTCCATGACCTTAGTCTCGGGCGCCCAAGGCTTGCCGAGCGGAGCAGCCGCAGCGGCGTCTTCGCGGACGTTCGTCGCGATGTGATACTTCGCCCACGTCTTCTCGAAGCGGTTCGACAGCTTGACGGCGTGCTCCGTCGGCATGACGTGGAACTGCGCCTCGAATTCGGCGATCGTCGAGGGAAGCTGGACTGCCGGGAGTGCGACTTGCGGCTGCGAGCGCATGAGACGGCTAATCGGCGGTACAAGCGGTCAGTCGGTGCAGTCAAACAGCGCGAGACGATTCGCTACGCACACTTGGCGCTTGTTAACCTTCTCGCGAAGAAGGCGGACGTTGGCGCCGAGGTCAAACTCGAGCATGCTCAGCGGCTTCGGGTCAGGGATGCTGCGACCATGCTCGCGGAAGACCCTGACGTAGGCGTCGACGAGGCGATCGTGGTACTCTTGCTCGCTCGTCTTCTTGAGCAGTGTGTGAGTCCGCACGCGTAGCGTTTTCGGCTTGTTGCCCTCGAAGAACTTCTCGAACGCGCCAAAGCCGATGCGCATGCCGCTGATGTGCGAACGCGCACGCAGGACGGCAAAGGCGTCGAGGAGGAGCTCGTCCTGCTCGGAGGTGTAGTGGTTGCGCGAGAGACGCTTGCCCTTGGGCAGGTCCGGGTGCGGAGGGAGCGGAACGTCGAGGAACTCGGTCTGCGTGCCAGTCTGCACAAGCTGGTCCTCCGCCGTGGCAACAAGCGCCGCTGCCTCCGACTCGTCGTCGACGGGATCCACCGCCGCCTTGATCCGCTCCGGCTCGACAGCGGACGTCTTGCGCTTGCTGCCAGCGCGACGTTTCTTGCCGCCCTCGCCCCGAGGCGCGACTGCGTACGGCTTCTTCGCGTCACTCGCACGCTTCTGCAGGCCGCTCGGCACCTGCGAGCGCATAGCGGCATCGGCAGCAGTCATTGCCTGCGCATCCTCGGGCAGGAGGCGGCGCAACTCGAAGTCGAGCTGCTTGGCGTCGAGCTGTTTGCGCGGGTCGAGGAAGGTGCGGTGGAGCCAGTCGACCGTCGTAGCGTCGAGCGTGGGCTGGTCGTGCTCGGCGCGGAAGCGCTCCAGGATGGCGTGCCAGTCGCGCTCGCGCTGCGCCGCGGCATCCTGGACCTTGCGGTGCACCGTCGCAGCTGCGTTGCGCGCGCGCTCGGCAGCCGCCTCGGGGTCCTCGTTCTCGTCGCCCTCCTCCTCCTCCTCGTCGCCATACTGGCCGGCACCGATGCCGTCAGCTCCGCCGAGTGACTTGCGCTGCCGCTTCTTGGCGCGTCTCGAGCCGGGCGCCGCCCTCGGCCTGTACAGCGCGTTCGCGAGGAACGCCTCTACATCTGCGACCGGCGCGTAGACGGCATGCGCCCACTTCGCGATGTCGTCCTGGCGGTTGGCCTTGTCGGTGACGAGGCCCGGGTCGCTCATGACAAGTTTGGTCAGGAAGGCGGCTTGGGGCGGTGCCATCGAGTACGCGTCGCGCCACTTCAACGGGCCCCTCATGCTTTTAATGAACGTGCGGACGTTGGTCATGACGGCGTCGGGCGGGAAGCGGTCGTCGGCGATTGCGTCAAAGTCGGCCGGACGCTCGTTGCCCGCAGCGTCTAGCGGCAACGGCCGAGTGCCCGCTTCGACTGCGCGCCAGTACTCGACGACGTCGTCGCTCGACTCGAACTCGAAGACGTTGATGAGGCGGTGGACGTCGGCGGGGTCCTCGCGGAACGCGTAAACGGGCACGATGCGATTGAATCGCCAGTGTTGCGCGAGCTTGGGCGTGTACGCCGGCTGAAACTTGGCGAGCGTGTCGTCGACGGGCATGACGGGCTGCAGGAGACGGAAGCCGTTGAGGGCGTCGAGGGTCTTCCAGAGCGCCGCTTTGCGCTTGCGGTCGTGCGGGCGGATGATGTCAACGATGTCGCGCGGCAAGTCGGCCATCGCAAGCCGGCGGTTGTCGGCGTCTTCGAGAAAGGTCGCAAGCGTGTCCGATTCGAACGGGAGCGGGACGATGCGCACGAAGACGCCCAGCGGCATCGAATCGAGCAGCGTTTTCTGCGTCACGATGTCGGCGTGCTCTTCACGAAGACAGAGGACGTCCGAGTCGTCCGGCTGAGCCAGAAGCCAAGACGCGAGCCACTTGTGCAATGCGCGAGCGCGAGCGGCTAGCCCAGGGCGGACGCCGTACTTGCGACTGACGACGTGGACTTGCTTGCTGAAGAAGAGGCGCACGTCGTCGGGTGAATCGGTCGGAGACGGCTCGTCGAGGCCAGCGGCGTCCGCCTCACGGAGGTCGGTTTCGACGACCTCGTCGAGCACAATGTTCTTGTCGTGGACGATGTCGGCGAAACGACTCCTGACAGTCTCGACGAGCGTCTTGACAAAATCCCGATACTGCTCCGACTCGGTCGAAATGGTGGGGAGGTAGTAGATCTTGCGCTGATCGCCGTGTGCAGCGGTGACGGTTTGACGAAGAAGCAAGCCGCGACGCTCGGCGGCCTCAAGCGTGGTCTGGAGCACTTTTTTGTCCAACTTGAATGCGTTCGGGTTGCGCTGCTTGGACCAGGCGTAGATGCTGTCGTTCAGGCGGTAGGCGAACTCGATGATACCTCCCTGGTCGCTGATGTAGTCGACAACGTCCTTCTGGCGAGCGAGCGCCGTCAAATTGTCGCTCGAGACCATCGACGGGCGCGGCTTTTGCTTCGGCCTCGAAGCAGCGGGCGCAGTTGACGCGACGCGGATCGCAGATGTCTTCGGCGTGGCAGCCGTGTTGGTCGCACTTGGCGGCGCCATCACCTCAGGAGCGGTGGCAGCGGGCGTCGCAGGTGCCTCGGCTGCAACGTTCTGAGCAGTCGAATTTGAAAGACCCGCAGCGTGATTGTCGAGCGCGGCGATTTCGGGCGGTGGCGGCGACGAGCTGTGAATGCCAGCAAGCGCATCAAGCGCCTTGAACCGCATCGGATACTGGGCGACGGGAGACGAGCGCTCGACTTCGACGTAAGGCTGGAGGCGGCGCGGCGGCTCGGCCGTCGCGGGCGTCGAAGTGGCCGCAGCCTGGCGCCCGCGCTTTTTCGTCGGACGCGCTGCAGCGGCAGCAGGCGCTGGCGTCTCGGGCTCGTCGGTCTGCTCGGGATCTCCGCTCGTCTTTGACGCGGAGGGCGTCTCGGCGGTTGTAGCGGGCGCCGACGACGGGCCGGGCGTCGGCTGCTCCTTCGTGGAGACGCCGTCACCGTGCGGCTGCGAGCGGCGGCGAAGTAAGCGAGCGAGAACCGCAGCACACAATCGAGTTGCGCACGTACCTGTTCGACAGCATCCTCCATAAGCTGGTCCTCATCCTCGTCCGCCATTCCTCCGTTCGCGATCTCCTCCGTCCGCTTCGACTTGCCCTTAGGCGCCTTCTTCTCCTTCTTCTCCTTCTTGTCCTCCCCCTCCTCGCCTGCCTTCTTCCCCTCCTCGCCCTCGTCCTTCTTCTTCCTCGCGCGCTTGGCCTTGGGGCGCTCGAGCGGCGGCAGTCCCAAGCGCTCGCGCTCCTCGTCCTCGAGCCGCTCGCGCTTCTTGCGCATGTACGGCGACTCCTCGCCCGGCTTGAGCGGGTTCTTGCGCGGCCGCCCGATCGTGCGCGGCGGGGGCGGGACGCGCGGGGCAGCGATGACATCGTCGTCGGCGGCCGCGGGGGCGTCCTGGTCGACCGCTTTGCCCTTGCCCTTGACGTCGGCCTTGCCCTTACCCTTGCCCTTCGCCGCGGCCGCAGTCGGCGCAGGCGTCGCAGGCGCGCTGCCGTCCCCTGCATCGCTCTGGGTCTGGGTCTGGGAGGCGGCAGCGGCGGCCTTCTTCTGCCTCGGCTTGTACTTGCGCACCGACGGTCCGCCGCCGACCCTGTCGGTCGTGTTCGCCCAGACGTTGAACGTCTCGAGGCGCTTTTGCCTCTGCTCGAGGCTCGCATACTGCCCCTCGACCGGCCCGTCCTCGTCGGGCGTCTCGAACGCGCCGACGCGCGCGCCGTCGCCCTCGGTCAGCGCGCGCCACTTGGCCTCAAGCGCGTCGTCCGGGTAGCCCTGCGAGCGGCGGAACGAGAGGTAGCCCGCGAGGGAGAACCAGCGCGCCTGCTTGACGCGCCCGACCGTTTCGCGCACAGAGTGCACCGTGTGGTCCGCGAGGTGCGGCGGCGGGGCGACGCGCGCGAGGCGCTGCAGCATACTCTCGATGAAGCGGATCGAGAAGCCGCCGAGCGCGGAGGAGATTTCCTGTATAGGGGCCAGGAAAGCGGGTCAGCGGATTCCGCGGACAGAGCGCAAGCACAAGGCTCACGGCGTTGGTCAGGCCGCGCATGTCAGCGTCCATCAGCAGATCGAGCACCTGTCGCTCGATTGACCTGCCGAGGACAGGGTACGAGCCCGCGTCGTCCTCGTCGTCGTCCTCGCGCTGCTCGACCCGCCCCTGTGCCCCAGCCGCCGCAGCGTCGCCGCCCTCGCCCTTGACACGCTGTACGAGGCGCAGGGCCTGTACGATCGAGTCCTTGTGGCCCTTGCGCTTGCGCGTCACGTTGACCTTTTCGACGATGCCCTCGGCGACCAGGGGCGAGATGAGCGCGTTGAGGCGGCGCAGAATTTGCGAATTCACGGCGTGGAGACCCTGTACGCTCGAAGCGTGGCTCAGTGTCAGCGGTCCGCTCAGAGTGCCCGCGCTGACCGAAGTGAGCGAGACTAGAACGCACGATGCTCGCGTGGATCTCGGAATGCGGCATCCAGCCGTCCTTCCTCCTCTTGAGGGCCTTGATGATCCTCGCGCGAATGAGCGGCGCGTTCGTCTTGACATACATGATGCTGATCGGGCTCATCTCGTTCCCGCCCCACCCACCGCCGACCGCGCCCTCCTCGTCCGCCCCACCGCCCTCACCGCCGCCCGCCTCGTCGTCCGACGCGGCCGCGTCGGGCTCGGACGCGATGTGCGCGAGCCACGCGGGCGAGCTCGCGAGGTAGCGCACGTGCACGACGCGGTTCGTGCGGCAGCCCTGGTCGACGTCGCTGAACTTTTTGACGAGCCCGAGCTGCTGCGGGACCTTGACCATGTGGAAGACGCTCTTGGGGTCGAGCGCGAGGTCTTTCGCGATGCGCACGGCCGTCGCGCCGTCGCCGCGGCCGCGCGAGACGAGCTGCAGCACCGAGTAGATCGGCGGCGTAATGGACGAGATCTGCGCGTCGTTAGTCAGGCCGAGTCAGTCTCGTCGTGCGTTCCCGGTGAGAGATGACAGCGGATAAGGGAAGCGAACGCACCTTGGCGTGCGTCCCAACAATTGCCTTCCACGCCGTCTCCTCGCTCGCGATGACCCTCAAGTTCTCGCCATACTCGCTCTGGAGCTGTTCGAGCCCCTTTGCGCGCTCGTCGCCCCCCTCGAGGAAGCGCATCTCGTGCGTCGGCCCCTGCGGGCGGCGCACCTCGTTCGGGTCGCGCTTCTTGCGGCCGCCCTGCTTCTTCACCTTCTTCTCCTCCTCCGGCTTGGGCGCCTCCGGTGCCGGCTTGACGTCGCCGCCCGCGCCGTCGCCATCGAGCGCGGCAGCCGAGGTGCTCGCCTCGGGAGCGTGCGCAGACGGGTTTTCGGGCGCAGGCGCAGGAGCGGGAGGCGGGGCGGGCTCGGCACCGGGAATGGGCACGAGGACGCCGAGACGGACGTCAGGCTGCTCGAGGAGGGCGTCCCACACGAACGAAAGGAAGCTGGCGTCGACCTTTTGCAAGCGCGCCGGGTCGTCGGTCGTCGACGAGGAGGCGGCGCGAGCGTAAAAGTGCTCGATGCACTGCGCGAGGACGGGGAGCGAGGTGCCTGCGTGCGGGTGGGGCGTGTCAGCAAAGTGGACGAGGATCTCGGTAGGATGCTTGTGCTGGGTGGGAGAATCGAACGGGCGACCACCACCTCGTCTCCCCACCTCGACCCGACCCGACTGAGCACGCGCGTCGAGGCGAGGCAGGGCGCGTTGCGGAGCGTGTCCTGCTGTCAAGTCGGCAGCACCTGCAGCGCAAGCCTTGTGCCGCGAAGAGAGCGTGTGCACTGCTCTGACTCTGGCTGCGAGGACGAGGCGGGCGGGCGACGAGAAGGCAAGGGGAGAGGCGCACCTGCGTCGCCGTCCATGGCGACCTCCTCGAGGAGGTACTGCAGGAGCGCGTCGATCATCGTACCCTTTGCGCCACCCTCGCACGGTCGAGCGGGAAGAGCGAGCAGTCGGCGAGACGAGAGAAAGCACGCGCAAACAACCGCGACGAGCGGGTGCGAGCTGCGCGGGTGCGCTCAGCGGGCGTCGGGCAGGCTGTGCAGCTGCTGCAAGACGCGCTCAGGCGCAAGCAGGGCGCGCAGAGTCGCGTGAAGAGCAGCAGAGAGGCTCGCGCTGATGAGCCGGGTATTCCACTCGCGGCAATACAAACCAAGACTAGTCTTGATACATTTGCTCTCTTGCTCGTGCCCTACCCTCTTCGCCAGCCGAGCGCACGCTGGATGGACCGCTGGGTCGGGCTCGATGTCACGCTCCAGACCCTCGGCGCCCTCCTGTACCCGCACGAGCGCATCCTCGTCCAGCAGGACGGCGTCGGCCTCTATGACGGGTCCGTCTCGTCGCTCCTGATTGCGCCAAGTCCCACAGACTGACCGTGCCGATACGCCCGCACAGCAAGGACAAGTCGCCCGCGCACGCCGACGGGCGCTGCGTCCTCACCTCGCACCGCATCGTCTTCGTCTCGTCGACGCGGCCCCACTCGTCGTCGGCCTACATCGCCCTCTCGCTCGTCCGCCAGACCGAATACTGGGTCGGGTTCCTCAAATCACATCCAAAGATCACCCTCGTCCTCGCAAGCGACTCGGATTCATCCGCCGGAGACGGAGAGCCGGACCGCCCCTCGTCGCTTCCGCGCGGGGAACCGTCCAAAGATCTCGACCGCCTTGCACTAGTCGCTGCCGCCGGGGGCGCAAATTGGGTCTGCCGCGTCTGCGGGATGCACAACGTGCCCTCGCCCACGCTCGGCCTCAAGTGCTCCCTCTGCGGCGTCGCGCGCGACCCGCACCCGCTCCCACACTCGGCGCCCGTCTCTCGCCTCGGGACCCCGCCCCCTGCACGGCCAGCTTCGGCCTCGCCTCTGTCTACCCGAACGGCAGCCGCGCCCGTGCAGCCGGCACTCGACCCGGACGAGACGGGCACGCGCCTCGCCTGCCCCGTGTGCACCTTTCTGAATCACCACTCGATGTCGCGCTGCGAAGTGTGCGACTCGGCCCTCTTTCCCCCCTCCTCGACGTCCGCCTCGACCTCGCGCCCAGCGACGCCCGGGCCGGCGACAGACCCCGCTTCGGCCGCGCCGGCGCCTGCGGCAGCGGCGGGGGGAGCCGCGCCGTATGTCCGCTTGTCGTTTCGCAGGGGAGGCGAGCGAGCGTTCTATGCGGCGCTTAAGGAGGCACTGGCGGCCAAGGCGTGGGATGCGACAGGCGGGAGCGCGACGCCGGTGGGCAAAGGCGGGAAGAGAGACGCAGCGGCGGGCGCGGCGGCGAGCGCTACTGGGACTGCCACAGGCGATGGGCTCGGTGGAGGCGCTGGTATCGGTGCGTTTCGTGCCACTCGTGCTGTCTTCCTTGTTCGACAGCCCATACTGACCTACTGCGTGCCCGCGCTATCAGATGCCATCCTGCGCGGGATGGACCTCGAGGCGCGGGACCGCGAAGACTCGCTCGACGACGCGCTCAAGGACCTCGAGTCGCTCATGGCGAAAGCCAAGGAGATGGTGCGCTTTCCTTCCCTCTTCGTCTCCTACTCGAGCTGACAAGCGCGCGCCCGCAGATCACGCTCGCGCAGTCGATCAACGCGCAGCTCTCGACCCCGAGCGCGCCCTCGCCGGGCGCGTCAGCAGACGAAGCCGCGTCGGCGGCCTCTCTCGCCTCGACGTCGCTGCACTCGCTCGGGCTCGTCTCGGCCGCCGTCACGCCCGACCTCGTCGCCGATTCGCGCCGGTACCATGCCGAGCTTGCGCGCGAACTGAGGGACGTGCTCGACAAGGGGAGGGTGATGCAGCGCCAAGGGGGCGTGATCGGGCTCGACGAGGTGTGGTGCTTGTGGAACCGCGCACGAGGGGTCGGTGCGTTGCTCGCGCCAACGTCATGATCGAGTGAACCGCGGCGATGTGGTTGTGCTGACATGCATCGCTGGGATGCTTCCGCACAGCCCTCGTCTCGCCGAAAGACCTGCGCCTCGCCGCACCCTACCTCGCGACGCTCCAGACCTCGTCCTCCTCTTCCTCCTCCTCTGCCGGACCCTCAACCGGCGCCATCCACCTGCGCGTCTTCCCCTCGGGCCTGACCATCCTGCACACGTCGCGCTTCTCCCTCGGCGCCTTCTCCTCGCGCCTCCTCTCTCTCCTCGACCTGCGCCAAGCGCTAGTCGCCTCGCTCGCGTCGCCCTCGACGCTCGATTCCCTCGACCCCGCCGCGCTCGCCGAGCGCGAGGGCGTGCAGCTCGTCGAGGTCGCGCGCGAAGAGGCGCTCAGCGTCGGGCTCGCAAAGGAGCTGGTCGAGCTGGTCGAGATGGGAGAGGGGCCGGCGGGGAGGGGAGGGGGCAGGGTCGTGCGCGACGAGCAGACGCAGGAGGGAACGCGGTGGTATCGCAACTTTATGGACGGGTTCGTGTGGGATGGGCAGACATTCGAATGAGGTGGAGGCTGCGCGTCGACTAGAGGATTCAGACTTTTCATGATGTGCTTCTCTGTCTGTTCTTTGTTGTAGCTCTCGTTGAACGCTCGCATCGGTTTCTGTATCGCCGCTCTCGAAACCCTGTTGTCCTTCCTCCAAACCCCCCCCCCCCCCCCCCCGGGGCGAACCACCAAAAAAAAAGCACCCAAGACCCGGAACGGAGGGCCGCCAGCCCCCCCCCCCCCCCCCCCCCCCCCCCCCCCCCGCCCCCCCCGGGCGCGGCCCCCCCCCCCCGGGCCAAGAAGAGGGCGGCGTCCGCAGCAAGACGAATGCGCTCCGTTCTGTCGACCCAACTTGCGCTGCCTGGCTCGAGAGTGTGCGACAG